>NC_089771.1:17840383-17852883 GCF_040412425.1 Macrobrachium rosenbergii | reverse complement strand
AACATACCAAATTGCAGCCATCTAGCCTGAGTAGTTTTTATTTTATTTAAGGTTAAATTTATCTATGATCGTGCGTCTGGCACTGCTATAGGTAAAGCAACACGGCCACCAAATAACCGTGGCTGAGAGTTCTGTGACAGCACGGCACACGCTGTAAAGAAATGATTGCGCCGCAGAAACTCGGTTATTTTTTACTTGTTCTCTCGAGGAAAGTCTTGAGTTTGAAGCCTATATACCATTTTCCAAGATGCATCTTTTTCCCTGAAACTAATGGGCCCATTAGAAGTGATTTAATGGACGCTATGCTCATCTGTTTTCCTTAATGCCCACCGCAGTTAACCGAGTTGCAAGATGTTATGTGTTCCGTCGAGTTTTTAATTGACTGTTTGTTTGTTTCGTTGTGCAAAGGCTGTAAATTACTTTATTCTATTTTTCAATGCATTACAAACGTCTTATTATCTAAAGAACGCTTGGCTAGTTTATGATGGGCCCTAGACCAGCGGTTCTCAACCGGGGGAATCCCCGCCCCCCCCCGGGGAAATTTCAGAGTTTCAGGGGGAGGGGAACTGTGACCAAGGATTTTTAGTATTATATACATATTTGGAATGCACCTTTTGAGGCTGACAAATTTGGAATGGGGGGTGGGGGGGATGACATTCTGACATATGGTGAAAGCGTGCATAGGCCAAAAAAAAGGTTGAGAACCACTGCCCTAGAACGTAATTGCATATCGATTTTTTGTTATTTTTAATTTTTATATTTGTTTTGCCGAGTTTACAATTGACTGTTTGTTTCGTTATCCAAGGACTCTAAATTATTTGATTTGATTGTTTGGTTCACTACAATCGTCTTATTCGTTACAGAACATTTGATAAGTTTATGCGCTAGACTCTTGAACGTAATTGGATATTAATTTTTTTTTCATTTTTTAATTTTATTTGTTTTGCTGACTTTATAACTGGCTGTTTGTTTGTTTCGTTGTACAAAGGTTTTAAATTAGTTTGATTCCATTCTCTAATTCACTACAAAACGGAACACTTGATTAGCTTATGATGGACCCTGAAACGCAATTGCATATCGGATTTTTGTAAATTTTGTTTTTGTTTGTTTAGTCCAAATTTTCACTGACTGTTTATTTGTTTGTTTGTTTTGTTGTACAAAGGCTTTAAGTTAATTTTATTCTATTCTCTGATTCACTACAAACCTCTTATTAGCTACAGAATATTTACTTAGTTTATGATTGGCCCTAGAGCGTAATTGCATATTGATTTTTTCATTTTTTAAATTTTCATGTATGTTTTGCTGATTTATAATTGACTTTGTTTCGTTGTCTTGGGGGTGTATTCTTATTTATTTTCTTTGTAATTCAATACAAGCGTCTTATTAGCTACAGAACATTTGATAAGTTTATGCAATCAACCCTAGACCCTAATTACATACTATTTTTTCAATTTCGAAAGGGCTATATATCTTTTAATTTTATTTTTAATTCACTGCAAAAATCCTATTAACCACTGAGCATTTAGTTTAGTCTAGACAATAAATCTGGGATTTATGAAATAAATCGCATACTGATTTTTTAGATTTAAAGTCTAAACCTCATAAATTTCACTGCAATATTCCTTCAATGCAAATTTGATCAGAGAATATAACTGACTTGATTAATTGATTAATGAAATTATAAAATATAATTCTGATTTTAGTTGAGCTTCTATTATCCATTACACGTCCCCGTACTCAATATATATTTCTTTTCTTAGCTTTTAATCGTCAACATATTTTTATCATAGCCAACCAGACTTTTTAAGAGAGCCTTCATACTTCTATATGAGATTAAAATATTCAAGCTTCTAACCCACATAGGGATCGAACCCAGGCCTCCTAAAAGAAAGGCAAGGTCGCTTTTAACTATTAAAGCATTGGGGCGCTTACGGCCAATAAGCACTTGAGACAGTGAAAAGAGGGAGTTGGAGAGGATGGACAGCAAGGTAAAGAGATCTAGCAAATAAAGGAAAAGTTACGTATACCTTAGTTTAACCAGACCACTGAGCTGATTAACAGCTCTCCTAGAGAGGGCTGGCCCGAAGGATTAGATTTATTTTACGTGGCTAAGAACCAACTGGTTACCTAGCAAAGGGACCTACAGCTCATTGTGGAACCCGAACCACATTACAACGAGAAATGAATTTCTGTCACCAGAAATAAATTCCTCTAATTCTTCATTGGCCGGTGGAGAATCGAACGCGGGCCAGCAGAGTGCTAGCTGAGAACGGTACCCACCCCCCGATGAGGAACTAGAAATCAAGGAGACGAAGTACAATGCTCTAAAGGTGGAGAACTAAAAGTTAAAGATGCTGGACAGCAAGAATGAATAAAGGAATCTAGAAATCAGGTAAAGTATGATACTGAAATCTTGGTATAATGAAGGAGTAGTTAAGGAAACGTTTTACCATTCTTTCATCGACATCGTCCAGTTCAACTTGAGATGAAAAAGGCCCAGGGAGATTTCAAGTCTCTAAATCCCTTGGGAAAGTTCCCAAGAGTCTCAAGTATTTCTCCTTAATGAGTTTAAGAACACAAAAGGTTTGAAGGTTTTTCCAAAGATGTTTTGGCCTCCTGGAAAACATTTTTTGAAATCCTCTCGTTTGGATTTTTTGGGAACGGAAAGCTGAACTAGATAATGCCATTTTAGTGTTTAAATGAAAGGAAAAAGTTGCCTTTATGTGTCTGTTCTTGAATTTTATGTTTTATCAAAGCCAGAATTGGAAGAATTACGAGCAAAAGTTGGATATAAAAAGATAAAGAAGCTTCAAACTCGTGTCTTAGAACAATGGTTAAAGTAAAGTTAAGAGCCTTGGATTGGTAAAAAAATAATTTCCTCTCGTAATTTTACGGTAATAACGTGAATTGATAAGAAAATAAATAAAAATTCTGAATATATAACATATTTCTGTAAAAAAAAAAAAATAGAACAAAAAATAAACAATGGAAATCTCAAACTCATGTAGAGCAATAATGGTAAAAGCAAAATTAGCAACCTTAGTTTCTTAACATAGTAAGTTAATCTCGTAATTTTATGCTAACAAAGTCAATTAATTACAAAATATTACAAAATGCTGGATAAACAATAAATTTCTATCAGATCGAACAAAAACCACCAATGAAAAATATCCCATCACTCCCCGAGAGCTGTAACCCTGACATGAGCCCTGAGCTATAAAGATTAAAAAACAAGAAGAAGAAGATTGTAAGATAAACAATCTATTCCCCGAAGTTCCCGGCTTCGAGACCCATAAGAATAAATCAGAACTGACGTCGATGGCTAACCTTATGACCCATTCCCCAGAGGTTATGAGTTTCCCAAAATGTTTCTTATTATTAATCGCGATGGTTCGGATTCTTCGGGAAGACTGTGTAGAAGAGCTATAGACACTTACGTGTTACAGACCCTGGGTTGATTCGTTATAGTGTGTGTGTGTGTGTGTATATATACTGTATATATATGTATATATATATATACACATACATATACTGTATATACATATAAATATATATATATACTGTATATACATATAAATATATATATATATATATATATATATATATATATATATATATATATATATATATATATATATATATATATATATATATATATATATATATATATGTATATATATGAGGGTTATTAATATTAAATGTCTCATCTAGATATATAATAATCGAGTCATTAATTTATATTTTTCTTACGAATTTATGGTAAATTATAAAAATAATTTAAAATCTCATTGTTTTTCAAGCTACAATATATAAAAAACTTTATAATGGAAAAAAATCAATACATAATTAAATGTTTAATGGTTAGAAGCGACCCTTCCTTTTTTTTAAGTACCCTGGGTTCGATTCCTACGTGGGGTAGACGCTTGAATATTTTAATCTTACATAGAATTATGAAAGCTCTCTTAAAGAGTCCGGTTGGTTATGATAAAAATATGTTGACGATTAAAAGCTAAGCTGAGAAACATATATTGAGTACGTGTAATCGATAATAGAAGTTTAACTCAAAACAAAATTGTATTTAAAGATTCTCATTTAAAATAATAAAGTTTTCAGATCAGCCAACCAGGCATAATTAAAACTGCAAGATCCCCAGCTTTAGTTAAAGCAATAAATAAGAAAGACTTGGAAAGAAAAGTGTGAGAGGAATTGTCACCTCGATTGATATTTTTGTCAAAGAAGTTTCTGCCGAGTCTGATTTCGCTGACCTCTGCAATATTGGCTCTTCTGAGCAGAGGTCATAAGAACCAAGTGTTGTATCTCGCCCATTTTTGTGACTGGAGCTTTGCTTTGTCATTTTAACTTGTCACTATCACTCTATGGTGGGTTTTATATATATATATATATATATATATATATATATATATATATATATATATATATATATATATATATATCTAAAATATAAATACATATACTGTATGTATATATATATATATAAATATATATATATATATATATATATATATATATATATATATATATATATATATAATGTAATACATATACTGTATATATACATATAATATATACTAATTATGGGGACTATAGTTATATTAATGACTTTTTCATACAAGCAGCAATGTAAAATAGCATATATTTATATAATAAGGTCCACTATATACATTTCAATTGTCGTTTCAATATATTTTTAAAATTTTAACATTACTTAGACTAAATATATATATATATATATATATATATATATATATATATATATATATATATATATATATATATATATATATATATATATATATATATATAATAGGAACCTCTCGATGGCGCAGTCGGTTACAGCAGCAGCTTCGGGCCCCCTGTAGAGGTCTGTGGAGCAGTTCAAATCCGCAGACTGGCCCATCAGAGAGGCGAGACGCTCTGCTATCCGTGACACCCCGGGGATTATGTATGTAATCAACGGATAGGTTTGCTAACAAGCAAATGGGTGTTACAGACTAAATACACACAAAACAAAGCCACTACAAATAATTTTCAAAAACATAACAAACATCTCACACGTCTCGAACTCTCGGCCTACCCGCGCAACAACTTCTCGCTGCTGGGAGAAAGGGCGTTGGGTCTGGTATGATACATGTGACATACGCTGCAGGGTCTAAGTGATGTCAGGCAGACAGCCGATCGAGACCAGGTCTACCCTAAAGCCAAATCAAAAGTCCTTCAAAGAAGGCATCGTGCTTATCCCCATACAAAAATGGGGGAAAAGCACGTTAAAAAGAAGAAGAAGAAGAAGAAAGAAGATATATATATATATATATATATATATATATATATATATATATATATATATATATATATATATATATATATATATATTTAAATATTTAAATTTTTATTTTATATATATATATATATATATATATATATATATATATATATATATGATATATTTATACATATAAATATATAAGTATATATATATATTGTCTAAGTAATGCCCAGGAATTAAAAAAAATGTTTAAACACCCAACTGATATATATAGTGGGACCTCATTATATAAATATATTTATTTAACATTGTTTGTATGAAAAGTCTTTTAATATAACTATAGTCCCCACAGTATATATTATATATATGTATATATATAAAATATATATATATATATATATATATATATATATATATATATATATATATATACAAATATATGTATCATATTTTGGATATATATATATATATATATATATATATATATATATATATATATATATATATATATATATATAACCTACAGCAGTGATAGTGGCAAGCCAAAGTGACACGCAATGCTTCAGTCACAAAAGGGCGAGATACGACAACGGCCCTTATGACCTCTGCTCAGAAGAGCCAATATTGCAGAGGTCAGCGGAATCAGACTCGGCAGAAACTTCCTTGACAAAAATGTCAATCGAGGTGACAATTCCTCTCACACTTTTATCTCCAAGTCTTTCTTATTTATTGCTTTAACTAAAATCCGCTTAATGTTCTTTTGGGTCTTGTAGTTTTAACTGGCGTGTTTGGCTGATATGAAAGCTTTATTGTTTTAAATGAAATTTTCAAATATAATATTGTTTTTAGTTAGACTTCTGTCATCCAGTACACGTACTCAATATATATTTCTTCGCTTAGCTTTAATCGTCAACATATTTTTATCATAACCAAACGGACGGACTTTTTAGGTAGCCTTCATGCTTCTATGTATGATTAAAATATTCAGGCTTCTAACCCACGTAGGAATCGAACCCGGGGCTCTTGAAAAAAAGACTAGGTCGCGTCTAACTATTAAACACTTAATTGTGTATTGATTTTTTGCATTATAAAGTTTTTTATGAATAATATCTTGAAAGACCTGAAATTATTTTATTTTATAATATACCATAAATTCGGAAATAAATATATATTCTAATGACCACGATCATTATATATCTAGATGAGACATTTAATAATTAATAACCCTCCTATCTCTCTCTCTCTCTCTCTCTCTCCCTCAGCAATTTTTACTTTCATTTTCTGATTTACCCTCACCTTGAAACTATATTGTAATGGCCTCATTTATTATAAATTTAATTTAAAATTCAACTTTTGATAACCCCTCTCTCTCTCTCTCTCTCTCTCTCTCTTGTTCACTATATATGCAGACGAGACATTTAACTTTTATTACCCTCTCTCTCTCTCTCTCTCTCTCTCTCTCTCTCTCTCTCTCTCTCTCTCTCTTGTTTACTATATATGCAGACGAGACATTTAACTTTTATTACTCTCTCTGTCTGTCTCTCTCTCTCTCTCTCTCTCTCTCTCTCTCTCTCTCTCTCTCTCTCTAGCGACGAGGAAGCAACCAAACATAAGGGGAACAACTCATCATTGCAAGAAACAAAATGTAAAAAATATCCCATTCGTCCATTTCAGCTTCAAAGAAACTCGTTATCGCAATAATCCAAATGAAAGTACAATGAGCGTTTCCTATTATTAAAGGATTATGGTCCCCAAATATGCATATATACCATATATCGAGGTAAAGGGGGCTGGAATAACGATAATGTTAATGGATATGAAGATATAGTTTTTGTATATATATAAATAAATATATATATATATATATATATATATATATATATATATATACATATACATATTTATACATATATAAATGAATGAATAAATAAATAAATATATATGTGTATATACTGTATATGTGTGTATGTATGTATAGATGTATACACATATACATATGTATATTATATAATATAAATATATATAAAAATACATACATGTATAATAAATATATATACATATATATGTGTGTGTATGTATGTATATATATAAACAGTGCTGGGAATAACTCAGAAATACTCCAGTTTTTGTTTGTTTGTGTGTGACTGTGTATGCACCCAGAATATTCACAGTTTGTGTGAGTATGTGGACGTGTTTGTATGTACCCACATATACACAGTTCGTGTGCGTATGTGTGCGTATTTGTATGTACCCACATTAAACACATGAATATTAATGAATCGAAAAATGGCATTGGGGAAAAAAATTCTCATTCCTAAAACCTAAAGATAAAGTTACACGAACATAAAGTTCATAGAAATTTCGTGAAAGAAATTTGTAGAACTAATGAAAAAATTTGGTAAACCAAATCTGTAAAACTAATAAGAAAGTTGGTTAACTATATCTGTAAAACCAATAAGAAATTTGGTTAACTAAATCTGTAAAACCAATAAGAAATTTGGTCAACTAAATCTGTAAAACCAACAAGAAATTTGGTTAACTAAATCTGTAAAACCAATAAGAAATTTTGTCAACTAAATCTGTAAAACCAATAAGAAATTTGGTTAACTAAATCTGTAAAACCAATAAGAAATTTGGTTAACTAAATCTGTAAAACTAATAACAAATTTCGTCAGATAAATGAGTAAAATTAATTTTAAAAAGTGACATAAAAAATAAATCTGTGAATTTTTGCAAAATAAAATGATGGGCGACTGAAATATAAGTCTCTACCTAGAAGCAAAACCGAGAATATGGCTTAGCAGAGGGAGACGGAGGCACCTTTCACTCTTTAACGTTGCTCAAAGTATAAACCGGATTATGGCCGAAAATAGGAGAGGGAAAGCAAGTGCATTCAGAAGAAATAGCAAGGGATGCGGATTCCTAGGAATTTAGGAATGGGAATTAAGGGATTAAGGAACCTAATGCGTTCAGCTGCGTTCAGGAGTTTTCTATATATCCCTGAGAGAAAAATATGGGAATTTAGAGGGGTGTTTTAATGTTTTTACTTAATATATTTATATATAAACACACATATATATATATATATATATATATATATATATATATATATATATATATATATATATATATATATATATATATATATATAAATATAAGAAACTACAAAAAAATCTTTCTTTTATGCTGAAAAAATGATTAATGAACGCCCTCAATGAAAGACAGGTTTCAGGTGAGCAGAGAGAGAGAAGAGAAGAGAGAGAGAGAGAGAGAGAGAGAGAGAGAGAGAGAGAGAGAATATTCATAGTAAAAAGATATGATGGTGATAAGAAAGTTCAGCAGAGAGAGAGAGAGAGAGAGAGAGAGAGAGAGAGAGAGAGAGAGAGAGAGAGAGAGAAACTGTTTCCCAACCCCCCCAAGCCTACAATATGTTTACCTCTCACGCCTCGCGAATTATCGCAATATTATTCACAGCGACAAACGACGGCGGATTAAGTCTTTTTCCGCGAAGATTCATTCCAAGTTTACCTTCCTTTAACAGTGACGTTTCCAGCCGATTTGCCCAGGGGTAGGAAAAGACGATTGCCCAAGCAAGAGCAACTTTACGGTCGAGAAATGGGTTGAGAATTGCGGGAGGGACGATTAAGCTGGTATTAATTAGACTTGGTTCAGCTTCCATCGCTTGGAACGAGAGAGAGATGTGGAATATATGATGATGGCTCCTGAGGTTACAGGAGGGAAGAGGCCTTGTCTGGCTGGTTTCTTTGGGGAACAAATGGCTTTAGGAAGACACGATCGAAATAATGCTTTAGACAAGAGATAGTAAACTAAATATCATTTGTTGATTTTGGTTAAGTTTCAGGGTCTAAAGGTACTGATAAAACAGTAACACATATGAGAAATTCATTATGAAATGTAAACCACAGATAGGAAACAAAATAATGTCCGTTGGATTTTAGTTAAATTTCGGGGTCTAAAGGTACTGATAAAACAGAAACACATACAGGGAATTCATTATTAAATTTAGACCACAGATAGGAAACAAAATAATGTTTGTTGAATTTTGGTTAAAATTCAGGATATAAAGGTAGTGGCAAAACATACGGGAAATTCCTTACAAATTTTTTGTCGAGTTTTAGTTAAATTTTGAGGTCTAAAGGTATTGACAGAACAGCAACACTTATGAGAAATTCATTATCAAGTGTAGACCACAGATAGGAAACAAAATAATGTTGGTTGGATTTTAGTTAAATTTCAGGGTCTAAAGGTAGTGATAAAACATTAATACATTTTGGGAAATTCATTATTAAGTTTAGACCACATAGAAAACATAGCAATGTTTGTTGAATTTTGGTCAAGTTTCAGGGCCTGCAAGCGCTGGTAAAACAATAAAGGGAGGTATTTATAAAAAGAAAAATGGCTTAAAACAATAAAAAAACAAACACTGAGACGCCCCACACCTAAAAATCCATCACCGGGACAGATAGCAAACCAAATGTCGTTTTGTTCATTTTGGTGAAACTTCGGTGTCTAAAAGTCGACTTAAAACAAGTGAGGAATGGAGTCAAATAATTAAAACAAACACATAGACGTCCCATACCTAAAAATACCCAACAAGGAATGATTGTTACCTTAAATGCAGGTCAGGGAGACGTGCCTGGTGAGGAGAAGGAGGTTTATGAAAACCTTCCAGTCAAGCTTAAAAAGCAGACAAAAAAATGTGACAAAGTCTTGACAAGACGCTGTCAAAAGTCAGTTGTTTTAATGCAGGGATTGACAGAGGAAGGAGGGCTTGAGAGGATGAGAGACATTTTGGTAGAGAGAGAGAGAAGAAAAGAGAGCTGAGAAGAGAGAGATTGACATTTGCAGGGCATTAAGAACAAAACAGGCCACCAGATGTGAGAAGAGAGAGAGAGAGAGAGAGAGAGAGAGAGAGATGTGATAGAGAGAGAGAGAGAGAGTTTGACAGTGAGTGATTAAGAACAAAAGCGGCTACCAGAGGAAACTTCTTGAGAGAGAGAGAGAGAGAGAGAGAGAGAGGAGAGAGAGAGAGAGAGAGAGAGAGAGAGAGAGAGAGAGAGATGGTGGATTGGTGAGGTAAAAACAAAGGTTACCAGGAGGAAACTTCTTGGATGACATTTTGGTAGGCATTAAGAACAAAAAAGCAGCTACCAGAGGAAACTTTGAGAAGAGAGAGAGAGAGAGAGAGAGAGAGAGAGAGAGATGGTGACATTTTGGTAGGTATTAAGAACAAAAAGCAGCTACCAGAGGAAACTTCTTGAAGATGTGAGATATTTTGGCAGTGATTAAGAACAGAAACATCTACCACAGGAAAATTCTTGTGGGGAAATGCCAATATATGTAAAGAAATTTCAGAATAAAATCCACTTTTCAATACAGTTTCACGAAACGAATTAAAATCAGCTAGTAGCTTTTAAAATTAACGTTTTTATTAATATTAACATGATTAATGACGAAAATAATAATGATTAATGCATGAAAATATTCATTAAATGATGATAAGCCATGAAAAAATGGGTAATAGCAAAAAATTAGTTTTACTTACTGAAATTTGAGAAGTTCTTGCCTTGCTTATTGTTTTCTGTAGAGTAGGAAGTTACATTTATCCATACACAGGCAGGGGCCATCAGCAATGAGTGGGGAGAGGCCGGCAATATTGAAAAAACTTAAGCCATTATTTGCGTCTGTAGTAAGTCCAGCTGATAGAAAGACGAGGACTTGACATGGACTACTGCAAGCCCATGGCTACAAAGACTGTGAGGTTGTCACAGAGTATGGTAGCCTTCGTGGCACTGGAAGCCACAGATATGTTTTCATTTTGTCCGTTTTTATGCTGGAAATTTTGTAATATTTTAACTGTACTACTGCGATATCAGGCTGGCTGGCATCCATTCAGTCTAGGTACATTTCGTACAGTGCCCCGAAGCTGATGTTAAACTCCAAATATTTTGGTTAGGAATGTGTCTGCTGGTATAGTGGCTGGAACAAACTGGTAGAAATTATATGTGGTCTGGGACACACTCTAAACAACCCCTGTTATTTTCCTGGTGTTGGGGGTTGCACCCCTCAAATCCTGTACAGTTGTTCCTCTGTCAGAAAGCATTTTCATAGCGGCTTGGGTCCTTATAGCTGTTACTGCATGAGTGGAGAGGAAGGCAGCCTTGCAGACTGTTGCTTCCTTGCCCTTGAAGGTAACATAGTAACTCAGCGTCCACTTCTTGCTTTCTTCGCCCTTAGATCACATCCTCTTGATGGGTTCCAAGCCAATATTTCTTTTGGGGTATGCTATCTACAAGTTGTAGTCTCCCACTGACCAGTATTCCTTGAAGATCATATCAGTAGTCTCATCCCCAACTTTGGAAAAACTTGTAAAGCATTCGTTTTTGCAGCCTGCAAAGGGGAGACCGACTTTCATGGCTAGAACAGTTTTCTTGGTAGATATCCTCTTCACAAAGCTCTGGTAGGACAGGCCAAGGTATTTTTTTGCCTAATAGTAACATCAGCAGACCCTGTTCTGGTCTACTAAGTCTTTTTCTTCCATTTTCCTGCTGTACAGGGTTTCAGCCTCACCAGTAGAATGTTCCACAGGCTGGGAACCACTACTGGTAGTACCACTGGAATTATCACTGGCACTGGCTTCGAAACTGTTAGGGCTGGCACCGTTGACCACACGTATGGGGCTCCTTGTGGCACAGAGGGATGGAACTTAACATTCTGTATCACATTCACTGTTATAAGGATACACCCACTTGTCATCTCATGTATCAGTGTCGTAATAATAATAATAATAATAATAATAATAATAATAATAATAATAATAATAATAATAACGGAGAAACAAATCCACAGTTACGTATGGGGACAGATATATTTTAAAAAAATAAATCTGTATTGAGAGCTCTCTATATAGATCTATTTTTAAATACATTTGTAGCCATACGTAACTGTGGATTTGTTTCTTCATTTCAAGGCTCATGCTACTATGCTTATTTTTTTAATAATAATAATAATAATAATAATAATAATAATAATAATAATAATAATAATAATAATAATAATATCTTATTTCTTTCCAGCTACTAGACTTCCCTACAACTGTTCCCTTCCCCACTTCCCTCTCATGTAACTGCTTAGCTCTTCGTCCTCGCCTGTTATGTCACTGTCTTGCTCAATAACAACACCATCACCAAGATTC
>NC_089771.1:17805383-17835383 GCF_040412425.1 Macrobrachium rosenbergii | reverse complement strand
GGTTCGATAAAAGAGCAAGAGATTGTTTTTCTTTAACACGGTGGGAAATTGATAAACGCCGAAAAGGCTACGAGAAATGATATTGGCACGGAACGCTCACTCTACGGTCATTGCCACCTCCACAATAAAAGCTGAATTGAATTATCACTGCAGTCAGTTTGAGCGATTTTTTTTAAATCCTTTTTTTTTTTCCTCTCGTTCTTATTGTTCGCGACGAGGCAAATTTGGGCCGATTCGTGGGAAACATTGACGGGACTGCGTTGGTAGATAGAATGCAAGTTGCGGCTCTCTCTCTCTCTCTATCTTTTTGATAGACTGTCCTGATCAATAGTCTATTTTATTGTGTGGCTCTCTGTTTATCTTTTGGTAGTGGATGTTATGTAGTGTGTGCATAATTATACTGTGTATATTATGTGCTGTAAAATACACAAACACACACACACATATATATATATATGCATATATAATATATATATATATATATATATATATATATATATATATACTGTATATATATGTACATATATATGCATATGTGTATTAAATATATATATATATATATATATATATATATATATATACTGTATATATATGTACATATATATGCATATGTGTGTGCGTATATATATATATATATATATATATATATATATATATATATATATATATATATATATATGTATGTATATGTGCAAGGACATAACATTCACAGTATAATTCTGCCTACTCTTTATCACTAAGATAAACAGATTGAAATGAACAATAAAACAGACAGTAATCAGGACAGTATATCAGAGAGAGAGAGAGAGGAAGAAAGAGAGAGAGAGAGAGAGAGAGACGCAACTTGCATTCTGTCTACCAAAGCAGTCCCATCAATGTTTCCCACAGATCTTTTAAACATACTGCGTCATGAACAATAGGAAGGAGAGACATAAAAGATATATATATATATATATATATATATATATATATATATATATATATATATATATATATATATATATAACTACTATATATATATATATTTATGTCTGTATGTGTATGTGTGTGTGCAAGGTATATGATCTAATGAGTAGAAGCCTTTAAGGTGTTCACCTCAGTTTAATTATATGATTCAGGTCTCAAAATAAAACCTTGCAGAGAGAGAGAGAGAGAGAGAGAGAGAGAGAGAGAGAGAATAAAGAACGTTTCCCACCAACCCTGCAACAGGAGGCCAGCGCCTCCCAGTGAGATTCTTTCTCAGAGAGGAGGAGAAGAAAAGGCCCTCTGGACAAGGAGCAAATATTTACTTTGGTCATATTAAGGGGGAAGAGAGAGACAGAAACGGCCTCAAAAGGCCTTATTGTGGCTTTCCTCTAGGGCTAAATGGCACACAGAGATTGCTCTTCTTTCTGACGCTAAGTGAGGGAATATTATTCCAAGGCAAATATCTCAGTGGGGCCTTCTGTACATGTACTGGGTGTTGTTGCACGTCAGTTGGCTGAGTTGTTTGCTTACTGCTTTATTTTAGGCTATTTTTAAAGATTGAAAATATTATAAAATAGGCTAGGATATATTCAATATGGAGAGAAATATACCCATTTAATCAGGCTAATGTTTGGGGTGTTTCACTTCAAATGACATAATTTAGAATTTAAGGGAATGTGATTTTTGCTGGAAACCTCATCTTTTATTCGTGAACATAAAGCTGAGATTTCGTTTGACCTTTGCTAAAAGATAGGTAAGAGTAGTTAATGTACCTAATCTTAGTTTTAGTTTCGACAAACACCACACGCTGTAACATTTTCCTCCAGTTCATCGATTCCTCAAGTTGGCAAAGGTTTGTATCCCCGATTGCGAGGGCATTCAAGTGTAAACACTGCAATTCTTTTAGGCTTTCACCCGGTCAAATAATTTCAGAAAATAAACACATGATGTTTGCTGTTAGCTCACATGATGATGCTTTTCTTTAAGGGGATAAATGTTATATACGAACATATTATAAAATCGGATTTAGTAACCAGGAGATGGCTGAGGTTAGGAAAACGTTTTACCTAAAAGAACTGTAAAGAAGAGGCGATGAGATATGAGTGTTTATATTCTCGTTACCTTCCAAAATGAATTAAAAATCGATTTTATTCTAAAATGCTTTCATATATTCTCAGAGCTACTAATACGTGTACTATCATCTTCATCACAGATTTCCTTCCATTTCCCGAAGTGCTTTTTCAGGAATATGAAATAATTTCTGAATAATTTTGCCATATTTTGTGACTGACATTCTTTTCCTAAAGGAAATTTCCCAGTCATTCTTTCAGCTTTATCACCACCAATTTCGTCCCATCGCTCCTTCCTCTCTATTTTCCGCTCTTCTTCTCCTTTTTCTTCTCTGCTCGTTCCCGCCATCATGAGTCCTTCTATCAGTCTCGTACATTAAAGTAATTGACTCCCCCTGACGTTGAGAGTTTGTTCCTGCAGACATTTTCTCCGTCGCAAATTTCCGTATTTCACATTTTTCCTCTCTGAACGCGACCTACATTTCTCGCTAAAAAATTTGACACGTAGGCACTTCATGGACCAGCAGCTCCTTATGGGGTAATGACTGCTCTCTCTCTCTCTCTCTCTCTCTCTCTCTCTCTCTCTCTCTCTCTCTCTCTCTCTCTGTCTATTTTGCGTGTGAGGTAACGATCATGCATGAAGAGATGTTTTGAAATTTCCTCATTTTCATGTTATTTTTTTGATCTTGGCAGGTTTTATTACAAATTCTGTTCATAGTCTGAGTTATGTCCTTAGTTAATTGGTAAAGATATTTAGTTTTTTGATCCTTTTAGTAAATAATTGCCTTTTCAAAACTAACCGGAACTAGAGGGGGCAAAAATAAGTTTTCTTTTACTTACCAACATATTGCTTTTTAGCCAGTTCTTTGGTGGCAGCCACTCTATTTTTAAAAATGTTTTAACACTTTAGAAAACAAGAAATGTTTACTTTCCTTTTGAGAAAAACAATTCTGAGTGCATCCAGTTCTGACAAATACTTTAATGCTTTATAAAACAAGAAACCTTCAGTTTCATTTCCAGGAAAAATATTTTTAAGCAGAATTAAAATTGCATAAAATCCTGTTATCTATGAGTACATCCACAGCTTATTTCATCATGAATTATGGAAAAATATTAATTTATTAATGAATAAATTGTAGATATACTCACAGAAAACAGAATTAAATGTAATTTTAATTCAGCTTAACATTATCTTTCTCCTAAAGAATGCTTTTGCATATTTCTGAAAATAATATTTTGTCATAATTCATTATGAAATAAGGTGTGGATGCACTCATAGGTAACAGGATTAAATGCAATTTCAATTAAACTTAAAATTATTTTTCCTTAAAATAAATTTAAACGTTTCTTGTTTTTCAAAACATCAAAATATTTGTCAAAACCTGTTGCACTTATAAGTAATAGGGTTAAATGCAACTTTAATTCAATTCAGCTTAAAATGATTTCCCTGAAAATGAAATTAGAGGTTCCTTGTTATTTACAGCGTCAAAACATTTTCCAAAACGTATTCCTTTATGCCAACCGTTTCCACAAGTATTCCTTAACGCCACTCCTTTGCTTCTCTGACTCCAGACGCTTTATAGGGTACAATAGCATCTCCTCTCTGCCCCCCAGCAGCAAACCAATGGCTAATCAATACAGCCTTCTGCATTGCTATTGCACGGACGTCATATACTGTGCTTTCCTTTCACTCTCTTCCTTCTCGTTATCTCTCATTCTTTCTCTTTGTTGTGGCAATGTCCTTTTCCCTCTCTCTCTGAATAAATCAGTTGGTAAAGCAACCCGCAAGAGAGCAATGACTAAATAAATCCTGGAAAAGAGGAATAAAGCTGTCTGTTGTTGGTGCTGTTATATCGAGGGATAATTCTGCGGTTTGTAGAATAGTCTGGCAGTTTGTAACGTATTGGCGGATCGGGACGACGAGGATTTCGTAATAACAGACTTTGCATCAAGTTCTGACAGTTCCCTCTCTCTCTCTCTCTCTCTCTCTCTCTCTCTCTCTCTCTGCTTGTCTATTTATCTTAATTTTTTACTCTTTCTTTCCCTGTTTATCTACCTATCTTTTTGACTCTCTCTCTCTCTCTCTCTCTCTCTCTGTCTTCCTTTTTTATTCTCTCTCTCTTTCTCTTTATCTATGTCTTACTTTTTGATTCTCTTTTTCTCTCTCTCTTTATCTATCTATCTTTTCGACTTTCTCTCTCTCTCTCTCTCTCTCTCTCTCTCTCTCTCTCTCTCTCTCTCTCTCTCTGTCTCTCTCTCTCTGTCTCTCTCTCTCTCTCTCTCTGTTTATCTATCTGTCTTCCTTTTTTGATTCCCTCTCTCTTTCTCTTTATCTGTCTTTCTTTTTTATTCTCTCTCTCTCTCTCTCTCTCTCTCTCTCTCTCTCTCTCTCTCCCTCTCTCTCTCTCTCTCTCTCTTTCTATCTATCTTTTGATTTCTCTCTCTCTCTCTCTCTCTCTCTCTCTCTCTCTCTTTTATCTATCTGTCTTCTTTTTTATTCTCTCTCTCTCTTCCTTTATCTATTTTTTATTCTCTCTCGCTCTTTCTCTCTCCTCTCTCTCTCTCTCTCTCTCTCTCTCTCTCTCTCTCTCTCTCTCTCTCTCTCTCTCTCTATATATATATATATATATATCTTATATATATATATGAAAGAATTCATTGAAGAGAGCAGATATATGTGATAAAAGAATGCGGAAACCAAACAATAATTATAAAGCTGAAGCTCTGAATCACACGCAGATATGAAAAAGATACTGTAACCTATTACTATACATTACGATTTAGTTTTTAGGTAATGATTTCAGAGCTAATATATTTAGCAGAGGTCCAAACATCGTCCATTTCCAAATATATCACCACTTATTTTTCACATGCCCACTAGGGAGCACCAGTTATCATCCTTCCTTATACCACCGTAATGAGTGTATGTTCAATTTTCATCTACACGGAACTAAAAAAATTATTGTTCTGTAATTAGACACACCATACAATTCTTGGCGTAAGATGAGTGTAATTAAACATTCCTCGAGAACCCTGAATGCTAATTTGTCACGTTGTCAGCATCAGAATACTCTCCATAAAAAATGAGGCGGAAAAAGATTGAACTTTGTGTTCCCACGTCTACGTTTTGACTCAGAGAGGTTGCATGATTCAAAGGGAGGGGAATTCCTGGAGTGGTTTCATTCAGTGGAGCCTCCCTCTCTCTCTCTCTCTCTCTCTCTCTCTCTCTCTCTCTCTCTCTCTCTCTCTCTCTCTCTCTCTCTCTCTATGAAAATACATAATTTCATTTAATTTCCATGTGTTTTAATTGTTTCTCTCTCTCTCTCTCTCTCTCTCTCTCTCTCTCTCTCTCTCTCTCTCTCTCTCTCTCTCTGAAAATACATTTTTAGATATAATTCCCTTGTGTTTTATTTGTTTCTCCCCCCCCCCTCTCTCTCTCTCTCTCTCTCTTTCTCTCTCTCTCTGAAAATACATTTTTACATATAATATGACTTCCTTGTGTTTTATTTCTCTCTCTCTCTCTCTCTCTCTCTCTCTCTCTCTCTCTCTCTCTCTCTCTCTCTCTCTCTCTCTCTCTCTCTCTCTCTCTCTGAAAATACATTTTATACATATTTTAATGTGTTTTATTTGAGAGAATTCCTTAAAGTTATGATATCCCACGAGCTTGAGAGCATAGAGAACTTCCAAAATATAAAAAGAAAATTGTCTTAAGAAAAAGGACGTTGGTACGCTTTTGTCGGTGCACACTTTTTCCAAATTCACGCTTTTGAATATAGCGTGAAAACATTTCTAAAGTCTGGTACATTCCATCATGACTAATACAAGGGAATAAAACAGAAAGATTTTTTCCCTCTTTCAGGAGAAAGAAGCTTCTTTAGATTTCGTAAATATTACAATTCCGCTAATTCTAAATTCCCCGTCCTCACTTCTACAAAATCTGTAGAAAAGAACGTGATAATATTCTAAAAGTTTGGTACGTTCGATCATAACTGATACAAGAGAGTAAAACCAATTTTTTCTCCTTTTTTTTTAGGAGAAAGAAGCTTCTTTAGGCTTTGTAGACACCACATTTCAACCCCTGTTCTAAATTGCCCATTTTCACTTCTATAAATTCTGTAGAAAATAATGTGATAATATTCTAAAGAATTCAGTACAATCGATCATGACTGATACAGGAGAGTAAAGCAGAAAAATTTTAGTCCCCTTTTTTTTAGGAGAACGAAGCTTCTTTAGATTTTGCAGATACCACATTTCATCCCCTGCTCTAAATTCCCCCGTCCTCACTCCTACAGATTCTACAAATTCTTTATCTCTCTCTCCCTCTTTCAGGAGAATGAAACTTCTTTAGCTTTAGCAGATACCGCTTCCGGCGTCCTCACTTCTACAAATTCTGTAGAACATGACGTGATAACATTCTAAAGAGTTTAGTATATTCGAGCTTGACCAATGCATAAGAGCAAAACAGATAATTTTTTTTCTCCTTTTAGTTTTCTGTAAAAGAAAACTATTGTGCCGGCTTTGTCTGTCCGTCCGCACTTTTTGCTGTCCGCACTTTTTCTGTCCGCTCTCAGATCTTAAAAACTACTGAGGCTAGAGGGCTGCAAATTGTTATGTTGATCATCCATCCTCCAATTATCTAACATACCAAATTACAGCCCTCTAGCCTTAGCAGTTTTTATTTTATATAAGGTTAAATTTAGCCATAATCGTGCTTCTGGCAACGATACAGGATAGGCCACCACCAAGCCTTGGTTAAAGTTTCATGGGCCGGGGCTCGTACAGCGATATACCGGGACAACCGAAAGATGAATCTATTTTCGGTGGCCTTGATTATACGCTGGCGGCTGTACAGAAAACTCGATGCGCGACTTGGGAATTTTTATTTTATTATTACTTTTTTTTTTTAGCAAAAACGAAGCTTCTTCGATTTTGTAGATATTACAGTGCCCCTGCGCTGAATTCCCTGTTTTCACTTCTACAAATTCTGTAGAACACAACGTGACACCTTTCTAAATGTTTACCACATTCGATCATGGCTAATACGAGATATCTGAAGGGAAAGCTTATTTTCCTTCTTTCTGTAGATACGAAGCTTCAGCCCCTGTTCTAAATTCCCCCGTCCTCACCTCTACAAAACTCTACAAATTCTTAATCTCTCTCCTTGACATTCCCAACACCCAGCCAGTCCACTCAAATCTTCTTCCATAATCCTGTTGATTCTTTCGGAGACGTAAAGGGTCGGAACAAGTTCCTTTCCCATTTGCAGTCTCTTATTCGTCTCTTCTTCTTCTTCTTCTTCTCAAATATCTGGGGAAATGTTTCAGTTTTTGTTTCTCTCTTATCTATTTTTCTATTGTTCGAGTCCAGGAGTTAGTTTTTTTAATATCTGGGTTCCAGAATCAGACGCTTTTTGGTTCAGGAGAACTGATTGCTGCTTTGAAAGGGTAATAAGGTGTGTGTTATGGATACACACAAACAGTTTCTTACACACACACACACACACATATATATATATATATATGCATATATATATGTATAACATCTAAATATGTATATATATATATATATATTTTTCTAATATATATATATATATATATATATATATATATATATATATATATATATATGTATATGCATACACTAAATATTCTCTGTCATGTCCATAATGTATCAAAGTAAGAGAGAGAGAGAGAGAGAGAGAGAGAGAGAGAGAGAAACCAGACATCTATCAAGGAGCAGACCCTATTTGTATCAGTCTTAAGACTTGTCTTCCCTTCACTGCACCCACCTCTTTGGGAAGACAAACGTTCGTAGGTCGTCAGTGTTGCTCTTCCTCTGAATCACTGAAGGTGGAAGTTATGAACACAACCTTTTTAAACCAATGATCTCTTTCTGCTTATTCCCTCTGCTGATGACTCCTCTCTGTTGTTAAGTTCTTCTTCTTCTTCTCCCGAGTGAAACCTTTTGGTCAGGGCTTTCGGGGTGTTTGTTCCTATACTTTTCAGTTTGTTTATCTATCTATCCATTTATTTATTTATTTATTTATTTGTTTATTTATTTATTCATTTATTAAAGGCTTTTATTGTGGATGCCATCCGGTACTCCTTTGATTTATTTTCATGTGCCTGGCTCCCTTACGTTCCATTACTATTCATTTATCTTTTATTCGCACTGGACTATGCTTGCTCTTCCATTCTCCTAACCTAGTTTCACCTCATACATTTTATATGACGATAATGTAATATTCTAATTTCATGATCCGAAGTAATTCACGAATATTTATCGACTCATGACTAATAATTGGTCCTTCCAAATCATAATCCCTTCGTCGACAGCAAATTAATCGGTTGAATGCATCCTGAACTACGAGTCACTAATGTTTCCAATATCGATGTGGAATAACTCAATAAAATCACAATCAGTTTTAGACAGAACTAAAATAAACATGGATAATTCGTTATCACACTCATATGCGCTCTAAAGCACATTCACACATACTCACAAACGAATGTCTTTGATGTATAACTGTTTTCGTACCAGCTATTTTTTCACTTTCCAACAGGTACTTCAAAGTTTTTGTTCTTAGACTCAAGTTTGGGAAATGGAAATTATATTATTTCCGAGGTACATTCCTACGTAAAGAAGCAAGCAGACGATTTATGTATAAACCACTTTCTTCATGACTTCAATATATAAATTCATTACAAATAATGAAGAAATATAAATATTAATAATGAATAAATATAAACATGAATAGCAAGAATGATTAAATAAGAAGCCAAAATCATAAAAACAAGTAAAAATTCACCAAAGAAACTTCGGCGCAATCGGATTTTCTGTACAGTGTACAATGCTGTATGAAAATTTCAGCCACGGCCCATGAAGCTCTTGGCCGCGGCCCATGAAACTCAGCCACGGTCCGGTGGTGGCCTGTGTTGTTGGTACCTATAGCGGTGCCAGAAGTACGATTATGTAACTTTAACCTTAAATAAAATCAAAACTACTGAGGCTAGAGTGCTGCAATTTAGTATGTTTGATGATTGGAGGGTGGATGATCAACAAACCAATTTGCAACCCTCTGGCCTCAGTAGTTTTTAGGATCTGAGAGCGGACAGAAAAAGTGCGCACGGACAGACACAGCCGTCACAGTAGTTTTCTTATACAGAAAACTAAAAATGGACAAGGACCTCAGTAAAGCATATTCAACGACCTCGGCCTAAGAGCCCTATCCATTCTTGACCGAATTCCCCCTTCCCTCCCTTAAAACATTCTGATAAAAACTCGCTGGAGCCACCTTTTAGAAGTTGATCAGAGCTGGTCAAACCCCCAAAAATTGTCGAATCGGTCAATCAGGACGTCGACGATTCGCCACCTCCGGTCTCTCATAAGCTGAGTAGGGACACACACGCACCTGCCACTTGGAATAGCAGACGGAGAGACAGAATGGGTCCTCGACTACCTGGCCACTTTTGGGCGGTCTGACCTCAAATGCGAGGGATGAATGAAGAAGGCCGTCCACGAGATGAGAAGCCTTCTGGAATGAAAAGAGGCCAACGCCTTTTGACAATGCCGGAGGCAGCAGCCATTTTTATTTTCCTTTCTTTCTCTCAGAGAAGAAGATTTAAGATTTGGATGGGCGTGTAGAGTGACAGGGATTGAAAGTTTAGGAAAATGTGAGACCTGGGGCGGGTGGGTTGAATGCTGTTTGGACGTGTGCATGTCTCTCTCTCTCTCTCTCTCTCTCTCTCTCTCACAGGATTGAAAATATAGGAAAATTTGAGATCTGCGTCATATGACTTGAATGTTATTTCTACGCATGCATCTCTCTCTCTCTCTCTCTCTCTCTCTCTCTCTCTCTCTCTCTCTCTCTCTCTCTCTCTCAGTTAGCAAAGCAATGAAAGCGTCTCTCAATATCAAATAAACGAAGAATGAAACATTAACACCGGAAGATGTGCTCCAGAACATCCTTCCTTTTCTCTCTCTCTCTCTCTCTCTCTCTCTCTCTCTCTCTCTCTCTCTCTCTCTCTCTCTCAACCAATGTCAATTTTTTCTCTTTCAATCTGAAACTCGCTTCCAGAAATTCATCTCATTTAAATGTGCTCGGTCTGATGAGAATCTGAGAAGAGATTTCACAATCAGTGTAGGCTTCAGGAATGTTGAGGGTCGATCATATGAACAGGAATTATGGGACGTTGACAGATATATTTATGCATGCATATATGTTTATATATATGTTTGTTATCATATCTATGCAATAATAATGTATAAAATATATATAGCATGTATATGTCACCATACATATATGCATATGTATATATACATATATATATATATATATATATATATATATATATATATATATATATATATATGTATAAATGTACATAAATAAATTTGTATTTGTATATATATATATATATATATATATATATATATATATATATATATATATATATATATATATAACCTACATCAAATATATATATGTATCTTTATAAAAGTACTCATATGTATATGCATATATATAAATGTATGTATATATACATAGAAAATATTAATTCAAAAACAGCGTAGTTGTTTGACACGGAAACTAATTATTTTCTCACTTTCCTAAAGGAATACCCAGCGTGTGGCCAGCTGTTCATTTTGCTTTCGTAAATGGAATGCGGACGGGTTATCTGAACAAACACACAAACATTAATTATTTCGTTACCGCCTTAATGAACTAATCTGGAAACTCCCCCACTTAGTTTTTCTTTTAATTTTGTCTTTAAAATGTTATGTCCAGGCTTTTGTCAGAACGGAGGTGCGTTTTGGTGAAGCTGGGTGAGTTCCTGGGTGAGCAATTGTGCATTTTAGCCGCTTTTTGAGAGTAATAATCACTAATATCTTCCTTTTTTAATCTAATCAGAAGATTTCATGCGAGGTTGGATAACCTTTGAATGACGCCACTGTTTGTAATTGGCTGTTTACCTTTTTATTCTTATCAAACCCGTCTTGTAGGCATTTTAACCACTTTTAGTTTTCTGTAAAAGAAAACTACTGTGCACTATACCTCAAGGTTGCTGGTATTTAAACCTTATTTTAAGATAGATCACAGCTAATATTTTTCTTTTTGTTAATCATACACGTCTTGTAGGAGTTGATAACCTTTACATGACGCCATGAAAACTATATCTCAAGCTTACTCCTATCCAGTCATTCATGCAGCATACACATGTGTACACGTCAGGTCACTTCCCAAACCTGAACCATATTGGCGATACATCCGGCCCACTTTCACGGTCGACTCTGCGTCACGCTAGTGAGTTTGCTAGTTATCATGCATTGGCCAATCACAAACAGGCCATGTGTGACTGACTGGCTGTGAAACTGGCCAATCATGAAGCCCCAAGAAAGGAGGGTGGTTGGAGAACTGGGGAATTGAATATCTAGTCCCTAAACAGAGAAAATTCGCAGGAATTTCTTGGGAATTTTCTGCAGGTGTTGTACAAATGATTGTGTTTTGGGGGAAATCTCTGCAAAGTAGAAGGTGCGAGGTTTTGTCCTCGTAATGGTACATGCATCTTTAATGGTGAGTCTTCCAGTCTGGAAATACGTGATATAAGATTCCCTTTCTGTGGCGTTTCCGAGTTTGGAAGTGAATTCTATACACTTCGTTTAGATTTTGTTACATGAAAAGGTAAATATTCATTCTTATAAATATTTGACTGCAAAAAAAAAGCTCTTACGAGAAAATATAAACGGTATATCTTTTTAACAAAAGGCTGCAAAAAAATTCCATAAAAAATAAAGCTCTTATATTAACACGAAGAACTTTGATGCCTGATATTTTTATTGTCTTTGTATTGTTAAGAACTGGGGTACCCACCTTCAGGATTGAATAAATACAAGCAATTTCCAATAGTTTGATTACGAATATAACTTTTTGCAATTCTCGACCAAATTTTGCTGGTCAGAGTACATAGCCATCACATATATACATATGCACAAACACAAATTTTATTGGTGTTGGGCCACCTCACCCCACCTAAGAAAGTACACGGGGTAGGAGAAGGGGGTCATAGTACACAGGTGTCAATCACACATACAGAAACACAAAACACAAGGATTTTGTGGATCCGAACCCATCTCCCCCCAAAAACTGCAATAAGAACAGGGGTGAAAGGAAGGTGTTGAAGATATATTTAGAATGTTATGAAAAGAAGGAACTCACATGTTTAGAGCATCTGATTAAAACTGACAGCCTCTATTAGAGCAATATAATTCATTACTGCTTTTAAGTAAGTACGTCTGGATTCATTCGGACCTCAAAATGTATCTTTATGTATTTAAGAGCCTCTGCACCTGGTGAATATTTCGGCACTATACACAGCTTTTCTTAACTAATACTGATTGGCTGAACATGACAGATATTGCAACATTCCCCAAACCCAAGCATGCATTAAAATTACCCCACACCAGAACTCAGGCCTTGATTAGAAATTGATCACCTGATCTCGAGTGAACTGCACCTCTCAATCTCCTCGGCTGATGAAACAATTTCCCACTCGAAGCCATTTCTGGACTTAGGGCTAAATAACCAATTAAAAATCAAAGGGGGGGAAATAAGATTAGGCGAGAGGAGGGTGCTGTAATCGAATCTAGAATCCCCCCGAAATACGATTAAAAATCTTTGTTGTCACGGGATTTCCATTGTCTGCGAATATCAATTCGGATATTTTTTCGTGTTATCCAGACAGGCCGAATAATCTTTTGGCTGGAAGGGGTGACTGGCGAATTCTGTATTGTGTTTTGTTTGTCTCTTATATTTTGAGTTTCTCTAAAGTAGGAGTTACTTGTCTGTGTTTACTTAGGTTTATTGAATTTACATGTTCATATAAAAGACATTGTTATTCATATACTTCTCTCTTACGTAAATTTACATAAAGTTCACCTAATGATTTTTAATTGTATGTAGAATGAATGGGATAGAATATACACATAACTAGTACACTACTAGACATCGTAAAACCATATCTTCATTAACTGCCTCAAATAAACATATTTACTTTTATTAATACAAATTTTAGTCCAGTGACTAATTATTCTAAAAATTTGAATTGCATTTTTAAAAGTAAACAGGAAAAATATCGATATTTTCCAACATACCACTGTTTCGCTTCCCCACTGGAAAAGTTAATTAACGCTCTCTCTCTCTCTCTCTCTCTCTCTCTCTCTCTCTCTCTCTCTTCTAAATTTAAAACTAAACAGGAATAATATTGATATTTTCCCACATATCAATGTTTTGCTTCGCTACGAGCAAAACTAATTACCTCTCTCTCTCTCTCTCTCTCTCTCTCTCTCTCTCTCTCTCTCTCTCTCTCTCTCTCTCTCTCTCTCTCTTTTCTAATCTAAAACTAAAAAGGAATAATATTGACATTTTCCGACAAATTAATGTTTTGCTTCCCCACTAGCAAAACTATTAACCCTCTATCTCTCTCTCTCTCTCTCTCTCTCTCTCTCTCTCTCTCTCTCTCTCTCTCTCTCTCTCTCTTTCTAATTCCCCCTCCACATTTTGACAAATCTTTTCATAAACCTTGTTGGTGGTGGGGGAGTTGGGGTTGAAGGGGAGAGGTTGACGACGGGCCCAGGGCACAAACATCTTTCATCCTTCATCAAAGGTGAAACGTATTCGATTTACTCAGTTACTGGAACTTTTACGAAAGAACTCATTCGGTAGGCCTTCCTATGCAACCTTCCCCATCTCCTACACGCCCCCTCTCTCTCTCTCTCTCTCTCTCTCTCTCTCTCTCTCTCTCTCTCAGGCTCTTTGGTCTTACCTGTAATTAGAGGGGTGTTAAAGGCCCTCTTTCAATGGAAAAGGTCTTCATGTCGTTTTTAGATTTTTTTTTGAGTCTAATATACCTTTTCCCTTTTAAGTGGGTGGAGCCCGAAGGTGATAACTTTCTGGTTCTTAGTGAGCTTTTTTTTTGGGCTAAAGTTGCTAGTTGCTGGAAAAATATAGCTATACTCCGCTATAGTCAGCTATAATTAAGTGTTTCAAAGAAGCACCTGATGTGAAGCACTTTATCTTGAAAGAATTGAAATAAAAAAAAAAATCTTAAGGAAACCCCATCCAGTAATGCTATTGAATCTAATCAGAAATACCTCGATTATCCGAACTAGTAATGTCATTAAGTAATGTCATTAAGTCTAGTCAGAAATACTTCTATTATCCGAACTAGTAATGTCATTAAGTCTAGTCAGAAATGCCTCAATTATCCGAAGTAGTAATGTCATTAAGTCTAGTAAAAAATGTCCCAATTATCTGAACTAGTAATGTCATTGAGTCTAATCATAAATACTTCTATTATCCGAACTAGTAATGTCGTTATGTCTAGTCAGAAATGCCTCGATTATCCGAACTAGTAATGTCACTAAGTTATTCATAAATACCTCGATTATCCGAACTAGTAATGTCATAAAGCCTAGTCAGAAATACCTCGATTATCCGAACTAGTAATGTCACTAAGTTGGTCATAAATACCTCGATTATCCGAACTAGTAATGTCATAAAGCCTAGTCAGAAATACCTTGATTATCCGAACTAGTATTATTACTAAGTCTAGTCAGAAATACTTCGATTATCTGAACTAGTAATGTCATTAAGTCTAGTAAAACATACCTCAATTATCGAACTAATGTGCTGCAACCTAGTCAGGAATATTTCATGACAGCCAACAGCAATGTTTCTACATGCTTGCAGGCAGATGTTTACACTTTATCTATGTTCATGTGATAAACAAACCACTAATTTCTGTATTTCACCCATTAACTACCCTCCTATAAAAGAATACCTCTGTTTGCAAAAGAAAAAATCCTGATTAATCCCCATTAGACAAGAGGAATCTCTGTAATAGGATAAGAATCACTTCCACGTGACTATGCCTGTGGATTCTGTGATGAGAATCTTTTAATGCACTCCAGTCATGTATGCTGACCACGAATCATTCCATTTTATTCACGCATAAATGCGTCTTTAATTTTAATGTCTAGGTATAATGTGTGATGTCTGGCACTATAGGGTATTTGATATTTCGCTACATAGAAATTCATGGTAATTAAAAGACATTAAGAAGCATTGTTTGTAATTTATGTAATTCTTTGAGAACCCAAATTTATTTGTGTTACCAATCCTGCACCTTATTAGACTTTAAATATTTTTTTTTTGTCTGGAGCTTAATATAATGTTTGTTGGCAAAAATAATTTATATTATTGCTTTTAAGTTTACATCTTTTCTTGAGTAACTGGGATTCCTAAACTGAATGTCTCGAAGAGCCTCAATGAAAAGGCAACCAGACCCTCCTTTCTTGGTGAAAATGTATCCAAAAATATTATTCCTCAAAGCTTCATCCTATAACCATTTTGTGATGACTCCATATGAGATCATGTTTGTCAAAATTCACTCACAAAACACGCTCCTTTTCAGTCACATTTTTGCCTCATCCAGGCGCGTAATTCAATCTGCTAATGGACAAAAGCTAAATTATTTCAGTCTCCTGAAAAAGTGGCGGATTTTCTTCCATAACTTCGCCTCTCGTAAATGCACGAACTGCTCAGAACCTCTTGAAAACGCTGCCCTGTTAAAAAGGAGTCATATTTACCTCTCGCAATAAGCAAAAAAGATTCTGTGACTTTCGAGATAAGTAGTGTTTATTCAAGTGATGAGAGATGTTTGCTCATTCATAAAGCAAAAAAAAAAAAAGATAGCGGAAGGGCTTTATATCCTCTCTCTCTCTCTCTCTCTCTCTCTCTCTCTCTCTCTCTCTCTCTCTCTCTCTCTCTCTCTCTCTCTCTCTTTCTGGACTGGCAGCAAAGAGCTAGCGTGTTCAGCTCACAGCTGTAGACAAGCATTCGGTCCAGGACCCCGGTAGAAAAGATAAAGATATGGACGCTTTTGGAAGAGTACTTTATGTAAGGTAATGCTTCTAACTTTTTCAGAACACTGTATGGAAGAGTGTTACGAAGTTTTGTTTCTCACTTTTTCAAACAGAGATGATTTAGGTAGTGCACTGAAGCATAATTTATACCAGAAGGAGTTTTATGTTTTAGGCCATCAGGGATATTTAATATTTGGGAATTAACATAGAATTATTTTCATTTATTTCGCAAGTAAGGTAATGCCACTCACTATTTAAGAAAACAGTGATGATTTAGGCAGCGCACTGAAGCATAACTGATACCAGAGGACATTTAAAACTGCATGAAATTAGGGAATCCATAATACGTATGAACTAAAAAATGGAAAAATGTTCATTTGATTTCATAAATTAAATAAATCTAACGCGAAATTTAAAAAAAAATATCATAAGCAGTGACAATCCACGAAGTCTCCAGTGAAGGCCAGAGTAAGGCCAGTCATTTTCAGAAATATTCATTGGACCTTAAATCTCAAAACTCCAGGAAATCCTTGAATGATCTTAGAGAAGGAGAAGGAAAGATCCTTTTTTCAATGCGCTGGCGAGATCGGCCAACTCCTAATTAGAGTCTGGAAAAAATGTTTGAGAAATGCTTATTTTTCATACTTCGTCTGGCTCTCTACTGTATAAGGGGTTTATTTATGTCGTCTGTGGTTTTATGTATGTATACTATGTGCATATATATATATACATATATGTATATATATACATATATATATATATACATATATATGTATGTATATATATATATACAGTATATATATATATATATATATATATATATATATATATATATATATATATATACATACTGTATAACAATATATATACTCGTATAGCTTTTTGTTGGGTGAGTCGGTAGAGCTGCAGACTGTCACTCGATGGGCCGGAGTTCAATTCCCCGGCCGGCTGATAAAGAGTTAGAGGAATTTATTTCTGGTGATAGAAATTCATTTCTCACTATCATGTGGTTCGGATTCCACAATAAGCTGTAGGTCCCGTTGCTAAGTAACCAATTGGTTCTTAGCCACGTAAAATAAGTCTAATCCTTCGGGCCAGCCCTAGGAGAGCTGTTAATCAGCTCGGTGGTCTGGTAAAACTAAGGTATACTTAAACAATATATATGAATGTCTTTTACTGTAATACCACAATATAATATGAAGATAAAAAGGCCCATAAAACACTATTTGAACGTTGCACCCATATATTTCGAGCACTTCCTTCCGTGTCCCTGTTCACTGGTAAAATACGGACAGATGTACTGTTACAAGAGTATATATACAAAGCATATGTAGGTGTGGCATTAAGTCTCCGGTGGTATGCAGGTGACCGTTTCCCAAGAAGGAGGGAAAATAACCAATTCCCTGGTGGTATGTTTATTTTCCCTCCTTCTTGGGAAACGGTCACCTGCATACCATCGGAGACTTAATGCCACACCTACATATGCTTTGTATATATACCCTTGTAACATTTCATCTGTCCATATTTTGCCAGTGAACAGGAGTGGACAGGGGCACAGAAGGAAGTGTCGAAATATATGGTTGCAATGTTCAAATAGTGTTTTATGGGCCTTTTTATCTTCATATAAATATATATATATATATATATATATATATATATATATATATATATATATATATATATATATATATATATATATATATATATATATATATACACATATGTATATATTTATGTAAACATATATATATATATATATATATATATATATATATATATATATATATATATATATATATATATATATATATATATATATATATATATATATATTTATTATATATATACACATATGTATATATTTATGTAAACATATATATATATATATATATATATATATATATATATATATATATATATGTATATATATATATATATATATATATATATATATATATATATATATATATATATATATATATATATATATATATATATATATATATATATATATATATATATATATATATATATATATATATATATATATATATATATATATAATATACATATATATATATTGTAAAGATTAGCGCCAAAATACGCTATGAAAGCGCCCGCCTTTCTGCTTTGCTTGGCCGATAGATAGGCCTCTGTCTATTTTGAACCTGTGAGAGGTAGTGAATTCTGGTTCGGGTTAGTTTCAACCAGTAGAAGTCGGGGTTTATGAGAGACGCTCAAAAGCTGTAATTTTGCCTGGGGCAGTAAACTGGCTTGCGCCGTTTTCTTTGGTACAGAAGCGTGACCCGGCCAGGACATCGGCCCCCTCCCCTACTCCCGTCCAGAAGCAATAAAAGGTCAGGGCGAGAGAAGCTCGCTCTCACACACAGTTGCTAGTTTAAGACAAGAGGTCACGAGTGCAGACCTCGCCTCCTGCCCTTCTTTCTCTCGTCGCCACGTGGAATTTAACTGCCCTTTGCTCCGTACCCCCACCCACGTGGCCATCATTGCAAGTGGGGATTGCAAGTCCCAAAGCGAGCGGAAACTCAACTGCGGCCTTTCATCATCACAAGGGCGCCCTTTTCCGCCCCCAACCTACGACTTGAAAGCAGTTCCTTGGTGAGGGAGGCCCTTTGTCGACGCACACACGAGAACCCTGGCAGAAGACGCCGCTGGACGCCGACGTCAGCCTTACGTCCCTGCAATTTGATAAAGTACCTAAAACGAGTTGCTTAGCTACGTTACGTTCGCCCTTGTGCATTTATTAAACTTCTGGTCCTATAACTTGGTATTCCCTGATGCTTCTTGGTTCAATCCCGGCGCACGTGTTCACTGCCTCCTTGCTCTGAGTCACAAGTAACGCCTCGGGGAAGTCCTTGGCGCCCTCAGCGCACACCCGAGTAATTCATTCCCTAAATTCCAGCATTAGATTGTAACCTGGGTCCTCATATCGTTTCAGAAGGACGATCGTAGCAGAATTCTCCTCGGTCCGTGTTCCTGGCATTCCCAAGCTCCCCCCACCCTTCGGGAGGACTTCTGCAGCAGCAATTTAACGTGTTTCAGTTCATTTTCCCTTTGATCTTGTGTGCTATGAGAATATACCTATTTTTTGTATCCACGTGAAACACGCACTTCCCTTTGAGAAAGAGCCCTCCGCTCTTTGTACCACTCCTTTTAGTTTGAGTTTTTATATGTCCTGGTTATCTTGCAAGGCCATTTTAGAGTAAAGTAATAAATGTGGAGTCTTAAGAACCACCTGTATATATATATATATATATATATATATATATATATATATATATATATATATATATATATATATATATATATACATGTAATTTGTAATATTTTTCATGAAAGCAAACTATTGTATAAAACGAAAATAAAAGACAATGTTTTCTTAGTAGTTCGGCGTATTATTAATGAATGATTGACAGAAAGTAATATATGTTTTAAGTATAATGCTCTCTCTCTCTCTCTCTCTCTCTCTCTCTCTCTCTCTCTCTCTCTCTCTCTCTCTCTCTTTGCATGTGTGTTTTGTGTCTTTGTGTTCACGTCAGTTTCTTCATTCCAAGTATCCATATATTTCAAGCTTAAACTCTCTGTCCACGCGAGTCTACGAAATCCAGATGAAAAACTGAATTTAAAATAATTCACTATAGATCTCAATCAGGCAGGGACTATGTCTGCCGGGACAGAGACTCCCCAAATTCGAAACATAATTAAGAACTATTTTTTGTTTAATACAAAACCTATTAATTCATGTCAATGCGAATTACAGAGCTAACGCCGGCGTTGGCCAACAGTATTTTGTACGGACTGGCTCATATTTTCATTTAGACTAATTACTGGTTGGATGCAAAAATGGTGGTGGTGTTTTTTGGATTACGTATTAAAGGTCTTGTTAATTTTAATCGATTTTTCATGAAATTTCAGCAGGACTGTGTATTGACCATATATAGACTGCATACATACATACATACATACATATATATATATATATATGATATATATATATATATATATATATATATATATATATATATATATATATATATATATATATATATATATATATATATATATATATATATATATCCATCACCAACCAAGCAAGAGGAATTGGTTAACAAGTACAACAAGAAAAGATCAAAGACTATCCTACAGAACTCCTTTGCTAAGACTCTGTAGAAACCTCTAGCCTCATTAGGCAGACCTGAGTTGACCTTATGTGGCTTTGAAGGCTCCAGTAACGTTGAAAAAAAAAAAACTTTTAACCATTTTCTATCTTCCCTTATACATTATAGAAGAGTTTGAAACGGATGGAATTCTGTTACAAAAAGAATTATTTATCCAAGCGAGCAGATCACCTTTCGTGTGTTTTGTTTGATTATGGTTTTAATGAAATTGTTACAGGGTCCTGGTAAGAAGGATTGATGATAATATTTTATGTGGCTAGTTCATATTTTATTATTTTATGTAGATGATAAGGCCTCATATGTGTTTAGCAACATACACACAAAAACATACGACTGCTAGGTCCGTATTTTGATCAATTCTTGCTAGTTAGGTACGACTGATGCCGCGTTTAATTACAAATGAGGAAATCTACCAGTTACGAGATATATACAATAACAATCCTAAAAAAAAAACAATTACAATACCATTAACAAATAACATTAACACCACACTCTTGCGACGCAATTGCATTAAAAGGCTCTGTTAATAAAACTCTCTGCATTCAAGTGTTTTTTTTTCTAGGGCGAAAAACAAAGGACAAAGGAACAGTCCTTTGTGCGAAAAAGCAAGTGGTGCTTTGTCTCAGCCCCCCTCAGAGCACAATTAGAGAAGGGATAAAGGAACTGAATTCTTTTGTCTGCCAGGAAATAAATGTGTGTTTGCATATATGTATATATATGCATATGTATATATATTATTAGAAATAATCAACACGCAGTCACGTGTGGAGCAGAAGTAAATTTCTGACTCACGTCAGGATCGAATCTAGGTCTTTCTATTGAAAGACAAGACCGCTGCCAACTGAGCCACGAAAGTCCTGATGTGACTCAGAAATTTATATATACATACACACACACATATATATACATATATATATTTATTTATTTGTATATATAAAGAAGAATATATGTATATATATTCTTTTTTAGCAGGCAAATCCATTTTCCTTTATCCCTCTCTCTCTCTCTCTCTCTCTCTCTCTCTCTCTCTCTCTCTCTCTCTCTCTCTCTCTATATATATATATATATATATATATATATATATATATTTATTTATTTATTTACATACATATATATAAATACATACGATATATATATATATATATATATATATATATATATATATATATATATATATATATATATATATATATATATATATAGAGAGAGAGAGAGAGAGAGAGAGAGAGAGAGAGAGAGAGAGAGAGAGAGAGAGAAATCCTCACTAACGGCCAAACAAAAGAAACCTCGTTGGAGAGCCAGAAAACTCGAAAGGGACATCAACTTTAGTCAGGAAAAGGACTGTAGAGTTGTCAGGTAAATCAGGAGTAGATCAATAGAAATTGACTTAAAATCAACTTCGTTTATGAGTGATCAAAGCATTGGAACTGAGCTCAGTACACAGGTAAATTGATGTACAGTTGATAGGATTGTTTAAAATGAATATGCTTTAAAACACAAAAAAATTTGTAATTTATTTTTTTTACTTTTGTCATATAAATATGTGTATTATTATAATGATCTTTAATTCATCAGTTGTAAATGATTTGATTTAATTTCTTTTAAGTACTTTTCCTTAATTTTCTTTAAATTTTTCAATGGGAATTTGATTTAACTGAATTCACATAAAGTATTTTTTCATGGTTTCCTAAAATCCTTGTTACCTTAATGACAATACTTTAAATCACTTAAAATCCTTGCTGTATTCACTAGGATACGATTTGACTTAATGTTTTTTAAGGAATTTTCCTAAATTTGCTTAAAGTTTTTGAATGTGAATATGATTTGCTGAAATTTATATATGAAAATATTTATCCTAGCTTCCCAAAATCCTTAATACCTTAATGACAATATTTTACAGTAGGTATTACAGAGCTGGGTTCGCGTTTGAGTCGACCTTAACCCATTTCCCCGGAGCTCTGCCAACCCGTTGACTTAGCTATGAGAAGGGCACGAGGGTAGCAACTTCATCCCAGAGACCGCCTGAAAATTGGCAGGCTTTACCGTTCTGAAAGCACATTTTTGTAAGGGAGGAAAAAATGTGTCAGGTAAATGTATATATATATATATATATATATATATATATATATATATATATATATATATATATATATATATATATATATATATATATATATACATATTCGAAAACACCAGGTTCAGGCCCATTGTGAGACAGAAGTATATATACATTATGTATATATATACATATATATATATACATATATATATATATATATATATATATATATATATATATATATATATATATATATATATATATATATATATATATATATATATATATATATATATATATATATATATATATATATACCTCTGACTCACAACGGATCGAACCCCAGTCTTTCGAGTGAGAGTCCAGTGCATAAGCAATTCGGACGCAAAGGTCATAAAAGAAGTTGGAACCTAAGCACTACGTACCTGAGGTTTTTCCCAGGCAAGCGCCTGTCGCCCAACTTACCAGCGAATTTTACCCAACTTCCCAAGCCGTCCGAATTGCTAATGCCCTGGAGTCTCACTTGAAAGACAGGGGTTCGGTCCCACTGTGAATCAGAAATTTGATTTATATATATATATATATATATATATATATATATATATATATATATATATATATATGTATATATATATATATATATATATATATATATATATATATATATATATATATATATATATATATATATATATATATATATATATATATATATATATATATGTATGTATATACTATATATATATATATATATATATATATATATATATATATATATATGTATATATACTGAAATAAATATATATATATATATATATATATATATATATTGATATATACATTATGTATATATATCAATCAGAAAACACGACTCGCCCTCAATCCGGCTTATTCCCCACTAAGCCCTTATCACAACCAACCGAAAAGAGAACATTTGTGTTTTAATAAACTCCTTTCTTCGTCCACCACCTACACCGCAAAAGAATACAGCAACACTTCCTAACCTGAAAGAAATACCCAGTTGCACACGTCTTTCGACCCATACACACACCCACTTATTACACAAGACCATTAGCAACTGGCGATGAATCACACCTCTTCTCCCAGTCGAACCAAAAATCCTAGGTCATCACATTACCACCCTTTCCAGCCGAACGTCTGAAAGATAATTGGAACACGCACTATTCCGGCCTAAAGTCCCCGTTACCAGTCCCTTCAGAAGCTGTTAAAGGTCGTAAGGTCAAGGTCCGCTGCCACCAAACTATTAATGCCCTATTAACAAGGTCAGATAGGATCATAACCTCCTTCTACATCTGTTTTAAGAACGATGTCATATCATTTCATGCCTCTAAGATCGTCCGGTAGCAACGGCCGGTACTGGGTCAGCACATTTTCTCTCTCTCTCTCTCTCTCTCTCTCTCTCTCTCTCTCTCTGTCTGTCTGGTCATCCAAGTCACTATCTGGACTAAGGAAGGACAGCAAATACAAGACTACCAAAAAATATAATATATTCAGTAATCTAACATGGCAAGTGGTTTGAAATGAAAAAAAATGAAATGGGGATATCAACGTCCCAGAATTGGTACCCTCAAAATAACCAAGTAAGATATCGTGGTGCTATTAACTTCCACTATGTCTCATCATATAAGTTAAAATAAGTCAGTATGACCGTAGTCATGATAAGTCACATATCCCTCAATTTATATTGGCCTCTATTCACGATACATCTGAAGAACAGAGGGGAAACACAACTTTTAAAAATGGGCACAAAGAAAAATAAGTGTGGGATGTTTTCCCCAGTCACCAACCCCAAAGGAAATGCACATAATTAAACATGGTAAAATCATCAATAAAAATCAAAGAGACGCAGCAGATAAATCAGTAAAATAAATCAGGTTTTCTTGGAAATAAAGTTCCGGCGCACCTCACAGGCAGTACTCAAAAGTCCTTCAACCAGGTCCTCAATGTTTAGCCTGTTTTCAAAAAGTGAATAGTCACACTTCACATGGCAAGCCCGTCAGGGCGCACGAACAAACGCACTCGCCGGATCTTGGCAACTTCCAGCGGCATAACCAGCACATTGCCCAGGGTATGATGCTCCCTGGTCTCCGTGGGAAGCCATACTGACGCTGAATACCTAGGCGCTGTTTCCATTTACCTTTGCCCAGAATGTCTCCAAGCAAACTGCTTAACCCCACAAAAAACCTACGACATAATATATCAATATCTTTCAGCGTTTCATATATATATATATATATATATATATATATATAATATTAATGCGTAATGGTCGAATTGTCCATCATTATATGTGTGTTATATATATATATATATATATATATATATATATATATATATATACATATATGTATATATATATATATATATATATATATATATATATATATATATATATATATATATATATATATATATATATATATATATATATATATATATGATAGATAGACTGATAGATAACCCACGATATTCCCTGCTACAACTCGACCATTACATTAATTCATGTCCGAAAAGTTCTGGATTATTAAACGCCTCATCTGCTGATCAGTATTCCCCAGGTGCAGATACTCGAACAGCCAGACTTGGCCGAGTTTGATTGCTAATATAAGTTATCATCTGAGCAACTGAATCAAGCAACTGCAATGACGCTGACTGCAGATATTATTCAGTTAAATCATAAGCAGGATAATGTTTACGGTTTGTTAAAACCTTTCTCAGATTAAATGTATTCACTTTGTATTTTTTTTTTTTTATAAATTTTAATATTTCTTTTCACTATTTTTCCTAAATATTACCACTGTCATTACCATTATCATGGATACTATTTTTTTCTAGTTCTTCAGCGGCTGTGTGGATATTGCCTATTATCATTTTTTATCAGGTTATCTCATGTATCTAGATGTGTCTATTGTCTCTACTTAATGTATTCCATGTATATGGCCTTGATCTGAAATAAAATTTATTATTATTATTATTATTATTATTATTATTATTATTATTATTATTATTATTATTATTATTATTATTATATACGCATCTTACGCAAAATGCCTGCGTAATGATTCCTTAATTCCCATTCTTCCTTTTCATCAGCAAATAAACCCAAATTCGTATGGAACAAGCCTACAAGGCCATTACCTTGAAATTCAAGCCTCCAGAGAATGTGGCGTTCAATTGCAAGAAGCAAACATTCTTTAATTCATATTCTTCCTATTCTTCAGGAGATAAATCCCTGTTCATATGGAACAAATAAAAAATGGTCCGGAAGTTTCTTCGGCGCAATCGTTTTTTCTGACAGCCATACAGTTAGTATAAATCAAGACAAAATAGATTTATCTTTCGTTGGTCTCGGTATAATGCTGTATGAGCGGCGGAACACGAAACTTTAACCATGGCCCGGTGGTGGCCTGTCCTATATCGTTGCCAGAAGCACGATTATGGCTAACTTTAACCTTAAATACTGAGGCTAGAGGGTTTGATGACTGGAGGGTGGATGATCAACATAACAATTTGCAGCCCTCTAGCCTCAATAGTTTTTAAGATGTGAGGGCGGACTGAAAAAGTGCGGACAGAAAAAAGTGCGGACAGGAAAAGTGCGGACAGAAAAAAGTGCGGACAGAAAAAGTGCGTACTGACAGACGAAGCCGGCACAATAGTTTTCTTTTACAGAAAACTAACAAGCCCACAGGTGCCATTGACTTGAAAATCTAGGTTTTAAAGAATATGATACTCATTTGGAAAAAGTTACGGGAGATATCAAGAAACATAGACAGAAGGGATCAGTTATTAGGAACGAAAAAGAAGATAAATTGATACACTAATAAAGAAATAGATAAAAACACAAACAAATTAGTAAAATACAAAAGGGCGAATTGTTTTAGATTAGTGATGCATTGCATCTTAGTTCGTATTTCTTTGATAAATAATCTCACGGCATCTTTGGAAGTAGTTACAAACACTTGAGCACTTGTTTCACAGAAACAAATTTCTGACTGAGATCCGGATCGAACCCCGGTCTCTCAAATGAAAGGCCGGGGCGCTGCCACCCTGTTAGAGTTAGTTGGTAGCCTCCTGGCCTTTTATTTGAGAGACCGGGGTTCGATCCCGATGTGAGCCAGAAATTTATAATAATTAATATGTATGACTGAACTTGACTCTAACACCCTGTTAGGGGTTAGTTGTGCACCCTGCCCTTTCATTGGAGAGACCAGAGTTCGTTCCCGATGTGAGTCAGAAATTTATACTATTTAGTATGTATGATTACACTTGACTCTAACACCTTGGGAGAGTCAGGTGATAGCGCCCTGGCCTTTCATTTGAGAGTCCGGGATTCGATCCCGATGTGAGCCAGAAATTTATAATATTTAAAATGTATGATTGCGCTTGACTCTAACAACCTGTTAGGGTTAGTTGGTAGAGCCCTGGCCTTTCATTTGAGAGACCGGGGTTCGATTCCGATGTGAGTCAGAAATTTTTACTGTTGAGTGTGTATAACGACTCTCAAACTACAGCAAAATGACATATTCATAAACCAACATCCTAATTTCACGAAGAGATTCATAAAAATAACACATAATCCTCTTTCCCGCTGGGGAATAGGAAAGCCTCATTAGAAAGTTTTTATATTCTTGTGTTAAACTGACAGGAAAAATAAGTGGGTCCTAATTTACCTTTTGCTGAAAGTGCAGTTTTTAATGCAGGATCCGTTATTGTGTTTATGTATAAAAGATCATCACAATTTAAGGTAATCAGACCAAGGGCGTCGTTTTTATTACATTATTTCGTTTTATTTAAAAATTATTTATAAAAGTTGATTTTTCAAAAATCCATTAATGAACAGAAAATACAGTGAAAATAAAAGATCAACAGATATTTTTTACTAGAGATATAAAAAGAAATTAATGAAGAGAGAAAGAGAGAAAGAGAGTCTATTTATAGAGGGAGAGAGAGAGAGAGAGAGAGAGAGAGAGAGAGAGAGAGAGATGCAACTTCGCATTTGGAAGGTCATTTAACAAGTAAAAAATGCGCCGAAATTTCTTCGGCGCAATCGAGTTTTCTGTATGAACCGCGGCCCATGAAGCTTTCAGCCACGGTCCTGGGGTGACCTGTCCTGTAGCGTTGCCCGATGCACGATTATGGCTAACTTTAACCTTAAATAAAATCAAAACTACCAAGGCTAGAGGGTTGCAATTTGGTATGTTTAATGATTGGAGGGTGGATGATCAACATACCAATTTGCAGCCCTCTAGCCACAGTAGTTTTTAAGATCTGAGGGCGGACAGGAAAAATGCTGACGGACAGACAAAGCCGGCACAATAGTTTTCTTTCACTGAAAAGTAAAACGGAAAGCCCAAAGTAATTGTAAGTATATCTTCGTCAAAAGGTTCTTATTCACGCTATGCATGAGAAGCCTCCTTATTTTCGAAAGGCAATGACCTCTGGGCCGAAAAGACAGATGACCCTAAATATTGGATGTGACCTAAAAGGTAAAAGGTTCCGGCTACGTCTGATGGGATCCCGAAGTGGTTTATGTTGTTCGGCCAAGAAGTATATTGGTTGTTTTCCTCGTAAGTTGTTCTGCTTTGAGCTGTTTTCTTTAATATTCTGCTGGAGGGGGTTTGGTATCTAACTTCTTTTCTCTCTCTCTCTCTCTCTCTCTCTCTCTCTCTCTCTCTCTCTCTCTCTCTCTCTCTCTCATCCATAATTTATGGTTTCTTTGTTGCCAGATAAGTGTGCTCCATCTCTCCTCTCTCTCTCTCTCTCTCTCTCTCTCTCTCTCTCTCTCTCTCTCTCATCCATAGTAATATGGTTTCTTTGTTGCCAACAAACTGTACTTTCCAATCTCTCTCCCTCTCTCTCTTCTTCATACATTGATATTGATTGATATTATACGTATGTTGTAAATGAAAGGGAAAAAAATAAAAAGAAAATTAAATCCCTGAATTTAAATCCCCCTTTTTTTTTGCTAGGAATAGATTTATATTTCAGTACTTTATTACCGAATTTCAAAATAAACATTACTTTTCCCAATTTGGCGCACTTTTAGATTTGCTGTATTTAATACAACAAACACAAAATCACCCGAGTCCTTACCTCCAGGATTCAGTAAAAAGAATATTCAACAAAAGAATATTTAGCAAAAAAATATTCAGTAAAAGAATATTTCAGAAAAGGATTATTCAATAAAGAATATTCAATGATATGAGACTATTCAATAAAAAAATATCCAGTGAAATATAAGAATGTTCACTGAAAAGAATATTCAGTGAGATACAAGAATCTTCAATAAAAAGGATATTTAATGAAATATAAGAATATTCAATAAAAAGAATAGTCCATGAAATATAAGAATATTCAATAAGAAGAATATTCAATAAAAAGAATATTCAGTGAAATATAAGAATATTCAATAAAAAAATATTCAATGAAATAAAAGAATATTCAATAAAAAGAATATTCAATAAAAAGAATATTCAGTGAAATATAAGAATATTCAATAAAAATATTCAATGAAATGAAAGAATATTCAATAAAAAGAATATTCAGTGAAATACAAGAATATTCAATAAAAAGAATATTCAATGAAATGAAAGAATATTCAATAAAAAGAATATTCAGTGAAATACAAGAATATTCAATAAAAAGAATGTTCAATGAAATATAAGAATTTTCAATAAAAAGAATATTCAGTGAAATAAAAGAACATACAATAAAAAGAATATTCAGTGAAATAAAAGAATATTCAATAAGAAGAATATTCAGTGAAATAAAGAACATCCAATAAAAAGAATACTGAATGAAATATAAGGATATTCAATAAAAAGAACATTCACAGCGTCGCCTCTCAATTCCTCCGAATCCTCAACAACAAAGATGGCGGTTTAAAAACTCTTCCCTGAGCGAAAGTCGATGGACACGACCTTGAGGAATTCGGCTCCTTTCTCGGATTGGGTCAAACGCCGAGGAATTGTGTGTGTGCGCCTCGAGAAGCCTCTGTAAGGCACTCGATACGATTTCGCTTTGTCCGCTGGCTTCTTTATCTGCTGAGTAGGCAGGAGCCCCCGGGCCCCCCGCCCCCCACAACAACTCCCTGTCTGCTGGAATATCAGTAGGGGGAAGGTGGCCGCGTGGATAACTTGGGCATAGAAGGCGAGGCCTGTTTTTGGCTAGAAATGGTGGATAGGGGTTTTCCATGGGATAGGAAACATTCTCTTATGGAAAGGAGTGAATGTTTTATGGAAAAGAGGGGGATAACGTTTAAGATGAATTATATATATATATATATATATATATATATATATATATATATATATATATATATATATATATATATATATCAAATTTTTATCACACCATCATTTACAGTATATATATTCATGAAGCCACAAACGTCGCTTAATATCCAATTCACGCTACTTCAGGAATACTTTCAGTGGGAATTAACGCCGAAGGGAATTTTAAAGTGATAAATAGATCGGAACCGCCGGGTCTCCGACCCTCGACACAGAACTTCCAGCGACTCCCATTCGACGGTCAAACCGGTCGAGACCTCGGTTCCGATCCATTTATCACTTTAAAATCCCTTTCGGTGTCAATTCCCATCGGGATATTCCCAAAGTATGTGAATTGATATTACGACATTTTAGCTTCATGAATATATATATATATATATATATATATATATATATATATATATATATATACATATACACATATATATATATATACATACATATGTATGTATATATATAAATATACACAC
>NC_089771.1:17800383-17802883 GCF_040412425.1 Macrobrachium rosenbergii | reverse complement strand
TCTCTCTCTTTCATTTATCGATATATGGGAATTAAATCACCATTTTCTTCACATGGAAGTTTAAACTCTCTCTCTCTCTCTCTCTCTCTCTCTCTCTCTCTCTCTCTCTCTCTCTATCAGTCGATCAATATTGGATTAAATTCACCATTTTCTTCATGGAAGTTTAAACTCTCTCTCTCTCTCAATCAAATTGAATTAAAATCAATTTCCTTTGAATTAAAATCACCATCTCTCTCTCTCTCTCTCAAGTCTCTCTCTCTCTCTCTATCAGTCGATCAATATTGAATTAAATTCACCATTTTTTTCATGGAAGTTTAAACTCTCTCTCTCTCTCTCTCTCTCTCTCTCTCTCTCTCTCTCTCTCTCTCTCTCTCTTTCTATCAATCGATCAGTATTGAATTAAATTCACCATTTTCTTCATGGGAGTTTATACCTCTCTCTCTCTCTCTGTCTCTCTCTCTCTGTCTGTCTGTCTGTCTGTCTCTCTCTGTCTCTCTCTCTCTCTTTGTTTTGCATGAAAACGGAGCCTCTCTAACGGAGCATAAACCTGACAACATTTTTCTCTCTCTCTCTCTCTTGATATTGCATTAAAGACACTTTTTCCTTTTCTGAGCATTCAGCTAAATTCAGTTACTGCTTTCCAACTGTCTTGTCTTTAAATCTTCAACCCTTATACACTTGAGAAATAGTTACAAACCTAAATTTTGTATTTTTCCAATAACTCTGAATACAGTCATGCTGTGTTTATACTGTGTTAAGGGCGCAGGAGATACTAACATTTTGATAAAATAAAAACACTGTGATGAGCCGAACTTTATTCTTTTGATGAAAAGAGTGATGATTAATAATTATAGAATTAAGATGTTTTAAGAAAATATTTGATTTTCTTTCAGACGGGTTTTTGTATTCGTTGAAATTTTTTTGTTTTTGGTAGTTTTAAAATGTTGTTTTACTTCATATCCAAAGCTGCATTTTAAAAACATGACGGTTAGGAAGGATAGTGAAAGCACAAAGGAACGTGTTTTCTTTATGAAGGTTCATCCCTCCCCCCCCCAAAAAAAGCTAATATTAACAACAGATCCCATGCGAAAACAGGCAATTAAAAAAAAAAGAATCATTATTTCCCAGAACATGGAGCCAAGCTTATTATGCTAAATTTCTACGCTAAGCGACTCACTTTTTTTACCTTTCGCTCCGAATACCTCAGAGCGTTAAAAAAAAAAAAAATAATGCACGTCAATTACACGATGGAATTACACGAGAGCTCTACACAGCCTCATCCAATAACGGCCGAGAGCATTGTCATGTAGATCGCGTTATGAGAATTACAGTACTCGTGTCGGCTACTGTTTCCAAATTCAATAAGGGAGCGCTGGTAATTTTTTCTGTGCCATTTTGACATTACGGGAAACGAGTGTCTGTGTGTCATTGTCGTTTTACGTTTGTGTGTGTCTCTCTCTCTCTCTCTCTCTCTCTCTCTCTCTCTCTCTCTCTCTCTCTCTCTCTCTCTTTGGGACAATAAGGCATACACAGACTAACATACACATTCACTTTTGATATATATATATATATATATATATATATATATATATATATATCTATATATATATATATATATATATATATATATATATATATATATATATATATATATATATATATATATATATAGAGAGAGAGAGAGAGAGAGAGAGAGAGAGAGAGAGAGAGAGATAAGTGGCAAGTAAAATATGCTGACTAATTGAACCAAATAATGTTCAACTTTAATTTTGTTATTTTGTTTGCTCTTTGATACAAGATACCCCTCTCTCTCCCTCTTTCTCTCTCTCTCTCTCTCTCTCTCTCTCTTACCTCCTAATTACACAGTCAAAGGAAACAAGCACAAGTCCTCTAACCATTTTTCTCAACTAAGAGCAAAGAAAAAAAAATGATCATCCGCCTACTTAGCCAAAGTTAGCAGAACCTGACAATTGTCGAACTTTCTCCAAAAGCCTTCCACGGCGCTTGAACGTTAAATTCCGCCGAATCCGGCCGTGTTCCTAATAGCCCGAGTCATTTGAAGCCGAGGCCTTTTAGCAAATCATATTTCCAGCCCAGTTCCTCGCTCTCTTTATCCCCATGCAAGCGAAAAGAAACCAGATAAAGTAAAAAAAAAAAAAAAAAAGAGAAAGAGTCATCTCGTCCTATTTCTGGGGCTCTGCAGCTAAGGTTGGTCATGCCATTGTGTATATACGCGTATGCAGAGCTCCGTGACAAAGGCCTGGTAAGTACAAAAGATTTTCTTCTACTCATTAAGGCTGATGTGCTCGTAAGATTTAAAGGGGGTAGGATTCCTGCGTGGGAGAGGAAGTCATTATTTAAATCGTATATGTGTGTGTGTGTGTGTATATGAAGAAGCTTATCTTTTTCAAGGACGGGTTTCGTCATGTGCTAGTTCTTAATTAGTTAGAATTAGGATTTGACTTGGAGAGGTTGCCAGTACTGTCATAATGGCCTTGCA
>NC_089771.1:17782883-17797883 GCF_040412425.1 Macrobrachium rosenbergii | reverse complement strand
CTCGGTCTAAGGCTTCATAGTCTTGATTAGGTCTAAGGTGTTTGAGTCTTGACTCGGTCTAAGGCCCTCTAAGTCTTGACTCGGTCTAAAGATTCTGACTCTTGACTGGGTCTAAGGCCTCTAAGTCTTGACTTAGTCTAATGCTTCTGAGTCTTGGCTCAGTCTAAGGCTTCTTAGTCTCGACTGATCTAAGGCCTCTAAGTCTTGGCTTAGTCTAAAATGCTTCTGAGTCTGCTCGGTCTAAGACTTCTAGTCTTGGCTCAGTCTAAGGCCTGCAGTCTTGACTCAGTCTTCGGCTTCTGAGACTTGACTCGGCCTAAGGCCTCTAAATCTTGACTAAGTCTAAAGGTTTCCAGAGTCTTGACTCAGTCTAAGCTTCTGAGTCTTGACTTTGTCTAAGGTTTCTGAGTCTTGACTCAGTCTAAGGCTTCTGAGTCTTGACTCAGTCTAAAACTTCTGAGTCTTGACCCTGTCTAAAGGCTTCTGAGTCTTGACTTGGTCTAAGGCCTCTAAGTCTTGGCTCAGTCAAAAGGGCTTCTGAGTCTTGACTCAGTCTAAAGGCTTCTAAGGCTTGACTCTCCTAGCTCCTCCCTGGAAGAGCATGTGCATGTGCCAGGAGATAAAACTCCATCTGGGGTCAGAAAAGGACCAGACGCTTTTTTGATAACACAGAGGCTTCAGGTTTTAATTTTTTATCTTTTCCTGGAAACAGATAAAGATGGAAGTTCTGAGTGGACGAGCTGAGGGACTAGGGTAAAAAATATCAGAAGAAATGAGGGTCGCCGTCATTCTCTTTTCTAAATGCATCTTTCTCTTGAAAAATTTGACTGGAAATGCATAAGCCAGCAAATTCTTTAAAACGTTCCTGTCTTTAAGTGAAATGATATTGAAAAGAACTACAATAAATCTGCTTCCAGGTAAAAGTTAATCTCATGGAATCTTTTCGGAAAATATTTAAGATTTAAAAAAATAAAGAAGACATTCCTCACAGCACATTGAAAAATGCTAATGCAGGAATAATGCGCAGAGAAAACCTTCAGTATTTGCAGCAATGCTACGTCTGGAAAATACGAGGAATACACGAGTCTGATATCCCTTTGGCAAATACATATTGGCTCTCTCTCTCTCTCTCTCTCTCTCTCTCTCTCTCTCTCTCTCTCTCTCTCTCTCTCTCTCCAATGGGCCTTGTCATCAGCATCCCAACTTTGGAGCGACTTTCAACGCCTCTCGTATATTCGGGATTCTTTGACACTTCCTCTGTGTTTAGTGCTTGTTCATGAACAGGCTGTCCCTTTCACGATTTATCTGTCCCGTTTATCCATTCAGAAGGAATTTAAAAGTCATTGCTAAATAGATCAACCAAAAAATCCGTATTTTAATAAAAAGTGTGAGTTTTCTTCTTCAACATAAATAAACTAGCTACTCATTCACAATATTACCCTGAAATTATACCATCCATCACTTGAAGCCTTGTTATTAAGCATACAGACATCCGCCTACGTCCTCTTCTCACAAGTCCATTCATAAAACCGTAGCTGCCGTCCCGCAAACCCATTCATTGAAGACGTGAGTTTAATCACACATCCATTCATAAACCCGTGAGTTACAAATGCGTTGCCTGTCTTCTGTTCCTCGATCAACGGCCGCTCTCCGTTTTACCTGGAGGCCCTGGTATTAGAACCAAGACCTCCCCCTTGGTCTAGAAGCTGCATATCTTCATAACATTTTTTCACCAGAGACTCGGTTCGCACGCTCTGCATTCTCGTTAAATGTTTGCAGGACATGACATCTCATAAAAGACATTCGCCATTGCAACTGAATGTTATCGCCGGACGTGCTAGGGATAAGCTTCGTGTTAATGAATGCATCTTGTCTGGCTGCAACGGAACGGGAAGCCAATTACACAAAGTAATTGCACCAAAGAAATTTCAGGAATGAAAGGTTTGCCACAGAATTTCTTTTTCAGTTCCTCATTTGGATCTCAAGTCTTTATAGTGACAAGCGTATCTACAAAGCGCTAGGGAGAGAGAGAGAGAGAGAAGAAGAAGAGAGAGAGAGGCGAAGATATGGGAGACAGTCATATATAAAAAGAAATCCTTTTTTAAACCCATGAGTTAGACCTAAATGTTTTTGAGTCTTTGTCCCCTAAAATTTTCTGATTGAACCCATACCTCAGGATAATTATAATGCAACAAACATTATACTAAGATAACAGGCTCTCTTATCATGACATCAGATAACGTATAATCAAACGAGGTATAATGAAAATGGCTAATTGAAAGATATGGAAATGATTTACACACATAATGGCTCTTTAAAAAAATAAAGATTGTTGATTGTTATTGATATCATCAACATTCATCAGTCATTAGATGTAGGAATTATTATTATTATTATTATTATTATTATTATTATTATTATTATTATTATTATTATGAAAATATCACTAAAACTCCCGATAACTAAAGCGTTTGTGCATTTTAACTATTTATTAATCTCATGTAAGTGGTTGAAATCAACTAGGTTTTCAATTTAGTGGAAAGTTATAATCAATTATACAAGAACATTACACGAGACATTCGTATGTATGTATGTATGTATGTATGTATGTATGTATGTATGTATGTATGTATGTATGTATGTATGTATGTATGTTCTTCAGCCTAAAACCACTGTAAGGCCAAAAGAGTAAAAGTTGGCCTCAGATTACAAGAATTGATTAAAAACTACACTCTCCTTTTTTTTTAAACACTCGTTCTCACTGGGGAACAGCCAAGCCATAAGTGAGCTCTTAGCAAACAGAGAGAGAGAGAGAGAGAGAGAGAGAGAGAGAGAGAGAGAGAGAGAGAGAGAGCACACTTGCTATTTTGGGGCCTTCATAAGAATACCTCATTGGGCTCCAAAGCCAGCAGAGCCCCAAAATCAATTTCGTGCGGGAGAGGGCCATGAAGTTGGTTTGGGGCCCTCACGAGTTTGCCCTCGACATGATCGCCTGCTGCTGTAATTTTGTTGTGGTAGTATCAGTGGAAATGACTGGGGAGGAAATTGCTTTTGGCTGTGTTGCTGACCTTAGGATACAATTTTAATTCGTTACTTTTCCTTATGTGGTAATGGTGTGGCAGTGGAAATGACTGGAAAAAATTGCTTTTTCAGTATTTTTACTGACCTTAGGATACAATTTTTGCAGTGGAAATGAATGGAAAGAAAATTGATTGATTTTACTGTTTTACTGACCTTAGGCTGCAATTTTAATTCATTATTTTTCTTTATATCGTAATGAAAGGTTGTGGCAGTGATAATGAATGGAAAGAAATTTGCTTTTTTAACTGTTTTACTGACCTTAGGATACAATTTTAATTCATTAGTTTTCATTATTTTTTCATAACGAAAGATTGTTGTTGCAGTGGAAATGTCTGGAGGGAAAATTGATTTTTGACAGTATTTTCTGACCTTAGGCAATCTTAATTCTTTATTTTTCCTTATGTCATAATGAAAGACTGTTGCAGTGGACATGATTGGAGAAAAATTGTTTTTTTACTGAATTTACTGACCTTCAGCTACAATTTTTAATCCATTACTTTTCCTTATGTCGTAATGAAAGATTGTAGCAGTGGAAATGATTGGAAAAAATTGTTCTATCTTTCTATTTCTGCTGATTTTTGCAACTTTAATTCATTATTTGTCTATATCGTAATGAAAGATTGTAGCGTGACAATGACTGGAGAGAAATTTTTTTACTGTGTTTACTAAAAGTTAACTGTAATCTTAATTTATTATTTTTTCCTTACGTCATAATGAAAGATTATGGTAGTGGGAATATCTGTGGAGACGATTATTTTGTTTTGTTTTACTATATTACTGACCTTGAAATGCAATTTTAATTCATTATTTTTTCCTTACTCATAACGAAACACGATTCGAATTTGGGGCATATAATTGGTCAAAGACTCTTTTTCATATTTCATATTAAAGGAGACAATTTTAGTAATTATTTACCCTTACGATTAAAAACTATTTGAATTTAAGGCATACTGAAATTGGTCAGAGATCGATTATTTTTAATTAAGGATACAATTTTATTCATCATTTTTTCCCTATAACGAAAAAAAGATTCGATTTTCCAAGTATACTAAAATCAGTCAGACTTTTCCGTTTAATACTATTTTATCTTTTTCATAAGAAAGCAAGTTTGCAGTTATTTTAAATCTATCGTAGCCTCAAAATTATGATTTAAAAAACTGGAAATAGAATGAATAAGATTGACACTTTCTGAAGACGAGTCAAACTCTCTATACATACACCATGATTTAAACTTTTTCTATTATTATTATTATTATTATTATTATTATTATTATTATTATTATTATTATTATTATTATTATTATTATTATTATTCAGGAGATAAACCCATATCCATATGGTCCAAGCCTAAAGGGGTCATTGACGAAATCGAAGTTTCCAAAGAATATGGTGTTCATTTGAAAGAACTTATGAAATATAACAGGAAATGTTGATAAGAAAAGAGACCAGTTATTAGAAAAGGCGAAAAAAACAAAATTCATAAATTAAAAAATAAATAGCTAACAAAGCATTAATAGATTAGTAAAATACAGTGTAAATTGTTGTCGGGTAGTAACGTACTGCGTCTTCGCTTGAACTTTTGAGGTTCTAATTGCAAAATATTCTAGATGGTAAAATGTAAAGTCCTCCACTTCTTATTCGTCCGCTCAAATAAGAAATAAAAAAAATATCAGTTTAAAAAAACTAGAGGAAAGAATAAAAAAAAATCACAACTGACAGACCTGGCTCAGATAAAGGCCGAAAACTTTTGATATTTCAGAATTGTTTTTGTGAGTTTTATTTTCCGGGAAATGGACAACAGGAAGATAAAAAAGAAATTAAATGAAACGCAGCAAAAACGAATCTAAATTCTTTATTAGGATTCCTGTGTCTTGTTGTTAATAGAAAGAAACGTATTTGATTTGCTTCTGTGATAAGGGGATGATAGACAACTGATCACTAGCAGAAAGCCAGACATTTCAAAGTTCGAGCAAATGGTAAAATTAATTTAAATTTCACCTTTTTTTCGTATTCCTTCCATACAGGTAAACACTCTGCATTCGTCTTTACCTGACGTAACTGTTTTTGTTTGCAAAACGAAGCAGTGTGTCGTTTTTTAGCATCAGGTTTAATACTACTCATTTGACAAAGAATTTCATCTTGGCATCAACTTAAATGTGGAGCAGTTTGCCTACTGCAGTTGTGGGACCTCGTGATCTCCAAATCTTGAAGCAAGAAGCAGATTTATTCCTGCCTTTTGCTGACGTCTCCTGAGCTTGAGGCGTCTCAGTTTTATTTTCTGTTCCCTTGTGTTTACTTATTTATTTACGTTTTATATATCTTTCCTCTCTCTGCAGGCTGAATTTCCTTTGGAACCCTCTTGGGTTTATGGTTTATTGACTCTGTCCATACGGGTTTCAGATCGAGAATTAAAGAAAGAAAAAAGATAAATGTAGCTCCCTCAACAACAAAATTACGTATATTTACAAAGATATATATTCACGAATATACGTTCCATACTTTAAAAGAACAGTCTTACCTCAGAAAATCTTCAGCTGACGAAGATTTATCCAGGAGAAACCAACCTCCTTTTAACCAGGAAGATTTATTGAGAGTTGTAGAGATTTAGAACTCCTCTTACAACCTCTCTCAAGACAGTGGGTAGCCATAAATATGCGGGTGGTTTCCTGTTGGTTAAAAATGGTTATCTAAACGCCTTCTGACCCCTGAGAGACATACTTAGAAGTCCTTGTTACTGTTTAGATTGTATACTTTTGTTCCGGGTTTCTATTCGATGATATGAATCGTAAACAAATCGTACAACTTGAGGTTTGGTTGCATAGATTAATGATTACCTAAGGATAAGTGACGAGGAATAAGGGAGAACTAAGCAGAAAAGAAAGAATAAGAAGGAAAACAAAAGAGAGTTAAATAGAGAGATATCATGTTGTATAAAACAGGAATGGGAATAAGAAAAATTATGAATTTACTGTGTTATATATGAGTAAAGACAAATAATGTTTTTATGTTTTTATTATGTACGTATATCTATCTATCTATCTATCTATCTATCTATCTATCTATCTATCTATCTATCTATCTATCTATGTATATATATATACATTTATATATATATATATATATATATATATATATATATATATATATATATATATATATATATATATATATATATATATATATAAATAACATATCGCATATATACACATAAGTATATGTGCATATATATATATATATATATATATATATATATATATATATATATTATATATCTATATATATATATATATATTATATATATATATATATATATATATATATATATATATATATATATATATATATATATATATAGAGATATATATTCATGAAGCTACAAATGTCGCAATATCAAATTCACGCTACCTCAGGAATATCCCCGATGGGAATTATCAGCGAAGGATTTTATAAGTGATAAATGGACTGGTATTGCCGAGTCTCGAGCCACTACCAGTCCATTTATCATTTATAAATTCCCCTTCGGTGATGATTTCGTCGAATATTGAATATAGCGTGAATTTGATATTAGCGACATCTGTACTTCATGATTACATATAAATTACGGTGTGATAAAAATTTCATATATAATATATATATATATATATATATATATATATATATATATATATATATATATATATACGTATATATATGTTGCCACGACAATACCTACGACGAGAGGAACACATAACTTAAGCATCTGGTAACGATGGCCTTGGAGAAGTTCTCTCTCTCTCTCTCTCTCTCTCTCTCTCTCTCTCTCTCTCTCTCTCTCTCTCTGTCCCCCATGCAAACTTTGCATCCTCTCCGGTCGAGTATTTAGCGCCTCTCTCTCTCTCTCTCTCTCTCTCTCTCTGAACTCTGTTCCTATTTCTAAGGTATGTAAATCATAACCCATCATGCAAAAAATAAAGTTTACTATGCAAGTCTAACAACAAGTCATGTAAAATGAAATTATGCATGCTAGATAATAAATCCCATTAAGCCACACTCCCAAAAGCAAAACTAAACAGTTTCAAGAAAACATAATGTGTGGGGATAAATATTAAGCCGTCTCCCCACCAAATCCGCTAAACATTTCACGTAATCCAAGTCTATTTCCAAATAACTTTCCAAGTCTATTTTGTCATCAGTTCCATTTTTAGGTTGCTAAATGCCATGACTGACCATAGTTTTCACCACCTTCCTCTTCGGAACATCTGTAATGACACAAGAAATCTCCCATTAAAATCAGAATTCATTCAGTTCATATCAAACAGAAAACATATTGGAAAAACGTAAAGACATCAACGCCGCTAGTTAACATTAGAAATTGCGCTTGGAAAAGTTAGTCATTTTCCAAGTTCGCACTCGCCCTTTCAGCAGGGAATCAGAGCCTGGAATTTCCAATGTCCGTCTACCACTGCTTCTCACAGCGGAATGAAATATATTTCACAAAACTCTTAAAATTTGCCCTACAAAACTCTTCACTAGGTACACACGAACGAACTAACGCCACCTCCAGTCAAGCCCACAATCCGGATTTTATAACAGGACAGAGTTCCAGAAACTTCTATCCGAAACAGGGACGGAAAGATCCGCCTAGAAACGTGTCACTGACACCTGCTGTATTCAAAGGTGACTGAACGAAATGTGCTGAATTATCAGACGCCCAGGTCACACATTCCTTCCGTATCACGCGTCTCCGTATCCGAGGCAACTTCTGATCAGTGGCAAAGGCTGAGATCGCTGAGCAGTGCAAAATCCCCAAAACTATAATATATATATATATATATATATATATATATATATATATATATATATATATATATATATATATATATATATATTTATATATATATATATATATACATATATATATATATATATATATATATATATATATATATATATATATATATATATATATATATATATATATATATGTGTGTGTGTGTGTGTGTGTGTGTGTTTGTGTGTGTATAAACGCAGACATGTTTATGGCCTTTCTTGAGTCAGCAGTCTGTGTTGAATGAAACCCTTCAGTCGGGAGTCAGAAGTGGAAAGCAATTTTCTCAGAAGGTCTTTTAGATGACAAGATGAATGCGTCTTCCTCTTTCAACTAATGGGTGAGACACTTGTAGGGGGAGAGAGAGAGAGAGAGAGAGAGAGAGAGAGAGAGAGAGAGAGAGAGAGAGAGATCTACCGCTCTACTCATTGGAAGTGGTTATGATATATTCTAATACCCCGTTATCTGAATAAATAATGATATACTTTTGCAATGGTTTTCACATCTGGATATTTCACAATTTTCACATTTGTAGATTTTATAATTTTTATATTTGCATATTACATAATTTTTCAATTGTAGCTTTCACAATTTCCACATGTGTAGATTTTACAATTTTTCATTATAGATTTTACAATTAAATATATATATATATATATATATATATATATATATATATATATATATATATATATATATATATATATATATATATATATATATATATATATATATATATATATACCTACACACACACATATTTATATATACACATATATTTACATTTTCATAAACGTGGATGTTTTTTCTAGATATTGTGTGTATTATTATTATTATTATTATTATTGTTATTATTATTATTATTATATTATGAGATATGAATAAATAGAACATAATAATAATAATAATAATAATAATAATAATAATAATAATAATAATAATAATAATAATAATAATAATAATAATAATAATAATAATAATAATAAATTATTGTATAACACCAGCAGTAATATTCCACAACCAATTATTATATTTAGAGTAAAAGACGAAAAACGGAGATACCATCACTTTCCAATGTCTTTCAGACATCATTATCTTCAGTCAAGAGAAAGTTCGGTAGGTCCTTTCCAAGGGTGAGGGCCAACTTAATTTCGAAGGGGTAGTTCTAATAACGAAAGTTTGTTCAAAGTTGCCCCTCCGGAGGAACTTTGGCAATTCATTAAAAAATTCAGCAGGGCAGCAGTAGAGACATCTCACGGATGCTACAGAATATGCAATAGTTTGTGCATTGTGTACGAGTGCTTACTTTGTGAAGATAAACAATATTGCCTCAGGTTATTTTTGGGTTGGTTAATTCACATAAAGAATTGATTCTACTGGAGTTTCTATGAAGCTATAAAATTATTTAAGGACAAAGTATTTTTTTTGTGATGTCTTGTGAAATCATATTATTTCCTAGTAATGGTTTCTTATCTTCTGTAAGTAATTTTCTGATATCTTATAAACTTCTTATTATTTCTTGATAATGCTTTTTCAGCCTTTGTAGTATAATTTGTTCAACAATATTTTTTTTTTTATTTTAAAGATACAATATTCTGATTATTTCTTGGTAATGGATTCTTAGCCTCTGTACGTTAATTTGTCCCACAGGATGTTCCTTTTTTCAATGATATAATATTCTTATTAATAATATTTTTTCTCTCTGTGCGTTAATTTGTTCCACAAGATGTTTGTTTATTTCAGGGATATAATACTCTTATCATTTCTTGATAATATTTTTCTCTCTGTAGGTTAATTTGTTCTATAAGATATTTCTCTATTTTAGTGAAGAAATATAAATAGAAACATTGTACTCGACATCAGGTGTTGTCAAATAGATTTTACATTCTTTTAGCATCGGCTTCGACCTCCTACAATGAAATAACAGAACCTTGTACTTAGTCTAATGCTTATTTACATAAATAGGAACACAAAGTCCTTTACCTAATTTAATACCTATTTACAGAAACAGGAACATAATTCGTCTGAAGAGAACGAACCAGTATGGCTATATTCTACACCCCTGGTCTTCTCGAACCTAGCAAACACGAAGGGGCACCTTCACCTCTCAGCCACGTCGTCTACATTTGGCTGATTTAAATTGGGGATCTGAAGTCGAATGGTTCGATCTGAAGTCGAATGGTTCGACCCGAAGTCGAATGGTTCGACCTGGAGTCGAATGGTTCGATCTGAAGTAGAATGGTTCGATCTGAAGTCGAATGGTTCGATCTGAAGTCGAATGGTTCGACCTGAAGTCGAATGGTTCGACCTGAAGTCGAATGGTTCGATCTGAAGTCGAATGGTTCGACTTGAAGTCGAATGGTTCGACCTGAAGTCGAATGGTTCCACCATGGTTCCAGCAAGTAACACGAGATCAGTATTGGACTTACGGTTCCTTAACTGAATGAACATAGGATTTAGGCCAAAGGCCAAGCACTGGGACCTGTGAGGTCCTTCAGCGCTGAAACGAAAATTGACAGTTAGAAGGTTTGAAAGGTGTAACAGGAGGAAAACCTCGCACTTGCAATATGAAACACTTGTTAGGAGGGGGTGGAAAGCAAGATGAAAGAAAAAGAATATGAACGGAGGTACAGTAAAAGGAATGAAAGGGGTTGCAGCTACGGGTCGAAGGGGCGCTGCAAAGAACCTTAAGTAATGCCTACAGTGCACCGCATGAGGTGTTACTGATGGCACTACTCCCCCAAAAGGGACGGTTCCTTGACGATTAACTCAGGACCTATCGTCTTGGTGCGTCGAAAAATGTCCTTATGAAGATTGTGTAAGAATCCTTTAACATGGTAGAAATTCCTCAGAATCTTCTTCGACCAGGACTAACCGAAAGTATGTAGTAGTAAAGAAAATGTGACTGGTCTCCAAGGAGTCAGAAAACACAGGTTTAAGTCTTCATTCCAAAACATTTGCCGAGACCTGAAAGACCAACATATATTCGAACATATCTTTGTTCCCAAAACGTGCGTACATTTGTCTAAGCATATCTCCCTATGTGAAAAGACAACAATGAGTGAGAACAAGTGAATTTTGAGAATTTATCAAATAACAACTGAGAATAACGAAAAACAAGATGACCTCAGATTAAAACCGAAAAGCAGGGGCTTAAGATTAAGTCCCAGACAGAGAGGGGAACCTCTTTTACTCTTTACCCTGTTGAGGGAATAAACAGGATTATGGCAGACAATGGAAAGCACCTGAAGGGTATTTGGGAGGTCAGGGAAAGAAATTGACAATCAGAGGAAGTAAGGAAGCGGAATTGAAGAGATTAAGGAGTGGAAATCATTCGCCAATAAAAGAAAGCGAGGGATTTTACGTTCTGGAAAGAGAAAGTAAGAGAAAGGTTTTCGATCAATTCCCAGTTCTCAATTACACTTTTTTTTTTAGCCATGTTTGTACATAATGAGTAATGAAAAAACAAGTTAAAAATGCACCGAAGTTTTTTCGGCGCAATCGAGTTTTCTGCACAGCCGCAACAACGTATAGGCTAATCAAGGCCACCGAAAATAGATCTGTCTTTCGGTGGTCTAAGTTTAATGCTGTATGAGCCGCGGCCCATGAAACTTTAACCACGGCTCGGTGGTGGCGTGTCCTAAACCCTTGCCAGAAGCACGATTATGGCTGACTTTAACCTTAAATAAAATAAAAACTACTGAGGCTTGAGGGCTACAATTTAGTATGTTTGATGACTGGAGGGTGGATGATCAACATAGCAATTTGCAGCCCCCTAGCCTCAGTAGTTTTTAAGATCTGAGGGGGGACAGAAAAAGCGCGGACGGACAGACAAAGCCGGGACAATAGTTTTCTTTTACAGAAAGCTAATAAAGAGCAAGAGTTGAGAAAAGCAAGTGTGAACAAAAGTGTATTAACAACCTCCTCATTTCTGTGGAACAAAATTTTACCAAATTCTGGATTACCCTTTTTTATATCCGCGTTTATATGTAATAAGACTGTATAATGTCTTACCAATTAATATAAAAAGCGAGCCTTAAGATAAACCATATATGAACAAAAGCGTCACCAGCTATGAAAAATATCCTCCTTTTTGTGGAGGTAAAATGGTTTGAAAAGACTCCGTACGCTCTTACGCTAGATGGATAGCATAACATTTACGCATTTCCTCACACGAAAAACTTGGCCTTTTCCTGGGTTTATGCTCTTTGAAAGGAGAGCTAGACAAGGTTTCACTTTTAGAATAATATTATAACATCTCAGAAGAAGGTTATGAAACAACAGACTAACACGTATAAATTCAACATTTTTTCAAAGAGAGAGAGAGAGAGAGAGAGAGAGAGAGAGTATACCATACCAGAAGGAGGTTATGAAATAATAGGTTGAAAAAAGTACAGAAATTTAAAATCGTTTGAGAGAGGAGAGTGTATAACATCCCAGAAGAAAGTTACTAAATTAATAGATTAATATGCATAAAAATTTTAGGAATCGTTCCAGAGAGAGAGAGAGAGAGAGAGAGTGAGAGAGAAGTATAATAACATCCCAGAAAAGAAAATTACTAAAAATTAATAGATTAATATGCATAAAAATTTGAATCGTTCAGAGATATACAGACCTTACAATTCGTTCGGGTTGCCCCAGGTCCCTCAGTGTGAGGCGCCTTTGATGTCTGCAGAGAGTTGCTAACGCATCTTCGGTATATTTTGCATCTTCCAGTCTTGGATGGTCTGGGATGCATCTTAGATATTGTCGAGCTTATTCTTAAACACATCTACGCTCACTCCCTGTTATGTTCCTCAGATGAGCTGGTAGCGTGGACAGACGCTGCATTATCGATGCTGGTGCGTGGTGGATTAATGTCTGTGTGCTTTCCTTAATTTTTTCCTGAGTATAGTTTTGGCACTATTAATCTACCTCTGCTTGCTCTTTTTGATAATTTTAGTTCATGATGTTTTCAGTAATTCCTTCTATCTGTTTCCATGCTTGAATTACCATGTAGCGTTCTCTTCTCCTTTCAAGACTATATAAATTTAAATTGTGAGTCTTTCCCAGTAGTCAGGTCACTTAACTATTCTATTCTAGCTGTAAATGACCTTTGTACACTCTCTGTTGTGCAATATCCTTTTGGTAGTGTGGGTACCATATTATATTGCAATATTCAAAGTGGACTACGTACGTACGTTTTTATAAAGCATAATCAAATGCGTTCAGCTTCTCTTGTTTTGAAGTGCAGGAACAACGTTCCCCATTTTGCTTTGCATTTTGCCAATAAATTGCTATTTGATCTGCATAACATATTCTATTCAACATCACACCAGAGAGTCAGAGCAGAGAGAGAAAGTATACCATCCCAGAAAAAATGTTAAATTATAAGCCTAAAATCGTTCCACAGAGAGAGAGAGAGAGAGAGAGAGAAGTATACCATCCCCAGAAAAAGGCTGGAAATAATTATAGATTAATTATAAAAGTCTAAAATCGTTCACACAGAAGAGAGAGAAGAAAGAGAGAGAAAGAGAGAGAGAGAGAGAGAGGGGGCAATTGCGGGCCGTCCCCGTCCACCAATACGTTAACCTTTCAAGCTTCCCAGAAATTGCAACGTTATTTTTCGCGATAACAACAAACAGCCGACAGTTTTATTCTCCCCCCGCGAAGATTCAATTAAACTCCGCGCTTTTGTGCCTCGGGAGTTTCGATCTCTCGCGCAAGCACGACGAGGAAAGACAAAGGGTTCATGACAGGAAGGCAGCAGTCGATGCTACGTACGCAGGAGAATCGTGCAATTGCATGCAGAGAGGAATCCGGCGTTGAGTGGCCTTTGAGAGTTCTGTGTGTGGGAGGGGGGCGTCTGACGGAAGACTAGATATAAACATGAGATTCCTTCCTCTTAGAATAAAAACATCCTTTATTAACCTTTGGAAACAATTTACCAAACTGGAAATCAAAGTTAAGTTGCTTCTCATCCTTTGATTTCTTTTGATATTACGAAATTTAGGCTGTCACGCTAAGCACTGGCGCACTTTCGGATACTCATTGTTGATGACTGTGAAAAAATGGGAGTTGGTGTGGCTGGACAGCAAGATAAATAGTCCCAGAGAATATATGAGATGAAGTACAGGAATCTAAAGTAACAGTTAGAGGTGTTGGACAGCAAGACTACAGAAAGGAAGCGGGAATGGCGGTAAAGTAAAAGACTAAAAGGTGGGTGCAGATAGGGGTCAAAGGGACGCTGTAAACACCCTTTAGTAACACCCACTGCCTGCAGTGCATCACATGTGGTGCACTGACACATAAACCCCCTTACGGGGTGCCCCTGGCTAAGGAAAAGTGGTTATATTATTTAAAAATGTCAAAACAGCCAGATAAATTTCAAAAGCAAATGTGTTTACATATATATATATATATATATATATATATATATATATATATATATATATATATATATATATATACATACATATATACATAGATATACATGTATATATATACATACATACATACATATAGATATATATATATATATATATATATATATATATATATATATATATATATATATATATATATATATATATATAATTGTAGCAACCAATGAAGTTGCAGAAGCTATATAAAAGATAAATTAGTCGCTATTCACATAAGCAGGAACAACTTCATCAAATCTGCAAAAAAAAAATAAAAAATATAAAAAAAGTTTTAGGCGCTGCTGAGATTTCCGGATACTGATGAATTAAACATGTTATTCATTTAAATTCTTCACGGGATTATTATTTTTCTGAATGACGGTCTGGTAAACAGATTCTATAATTGTTTCGGGCCGGATGCATGCTGTATAATTAATTAATTTTCGAAAATCCGTTTGCCAAAACTGTCATAATGCGATTCTCTATCATTTGAGATCTAATGGTTTGTGTATATTTTATTATATTATTTCTTTGCTGCTCATCAGATTTTTCTAACTCTTATCTAGAGTGGGGAGTTCAATCCGAATGAAGGATCTCTGTTGATCCATAGGTACCTACCTGGTGGTCATTGCTGTGGGTGGGTAGCAGACAGAAGATTATATGTATATATATACTGTATATATATATATATATATATATATATATATATAT
>NC_089771.1:17772883-17780383 GCF_040412425.1 Macrobrachium rosenbergii | reverse complement strand
AACATTTACTCTTCATTCAGTAGTTTCATGGTAAGAATATCAATTACTTTATTTACCTATGGCTAGAATACTAAGGAAAGTTATAAATTTTTTTCTTTATTATAACAAGATACTTTCTTTTTTTTCATTCCATTCATCTTTATCTTTTCAGGTCATCCTTGAGTCAAAGTGTCAGTGTGTTTGTGCGTGTGTGCGTGTGTGTGTTGGGGGGGCGGGGCGGGGCGGGGGGCGGGTTACGTCCCACTTTAAACCACATGCAAGCATAAATTCCATCACTAAACCCTGTCTTTGCCTTTGAAGCATAGGACGCAAAAAAAGATAATAAAAAAAGTTGCATAAACTTTTATCTGTCGGAAGTCCGGACATAAAAGTTTGACAAAGTCAAAAAGTTTGACAAACTCCCAAAAATGTACCAGAACAAAGCGGGCGAGAGTTCATGGGCCGGAAGCTAAAGAAAAAAAAAGTGAAATATTGAAATAAAATTGATTTCGAAAACCATACATTTTTTGCAATATTTATTTTGCAATACCTCTGAGCAAAAGGTAAATGGGTCATTTTAATGCAAAATTTTTATGGAGTCATTCACTCAGAAATTGTAGTTTTAATGCATCATTGAAAATTATGGTTTCTGCAGAATTCTCGTCAGTATTTACACCTCATTTGTAACCGTATCGAAAATTTCCTTTATATTGTTTACTGATTGTAGAAGTTCTTATTGTATAAATTCTTATTCTATAATTTTCTTACTTTATAAGCTGTATAGACATCAAGCAGTAACTTCTTTTAATTCTTCCTAGCATTCTGTTTTGGTCAGTACTTGGCTTATTCAGTCCAGTCAAACATACTGTCTTGACCAATAGAAGTCCTTGTTAAAACAGCCAGTCGCTTGTTCGATAATTTACGTGCGTCTGAGCACCCTTCTCTTGCCAGTGTTCAGTGTAATCGTTAGTGCTGTGCCCGTTGCCTATCCTCTGATCATAAGTATCCGCGACTCGGGTCTCCTAAGTGCTGAATCTCAGAAAAGGAACTTCGCTGACAGGTGACAGGCTGGGGAAGGCTACGCGCCAGACTACATACAGGTAAGGGTTGCCAAGTGGGGAAGCCATACTGTCTTTATGTCATTCCATTTTCTGGATTTTTCTGTCTTACATCTTCGTCCATTGGCTCTCTTGAATTGTTTAACCAATCCCAATTCTTCCTTATTGCTTCTCATAGGTCAGTGCGTTGTCTGCAATGATGTGTCAGGTTGCAGATGTTTTTAATTTTGTCCAGCCTTTCTGTGTGGGTGTTGAAACTCGGGTTTATAATTATTATAAGGGAAGAGATAGTGTTATCCACTTTGATGGTAGCTTATCAGGAGAAGGTAATATAATATACTATATGTATATAAATATATTTACACTATATATATGTATATAAATATATATAATGTATATATACGTATATAAATATATGTACTGTATATATGTATATATATAAATATATGCACTGTATATATATATATATATATATATGTATATAAATATGTACACTGTATATATATATATATATATATATATATATATATATATATATATATATATATATATATATATATATATATATATGTATTTAAATACATGTATGATATATATATATATATATATATATATATATATATATATATGTATATAAATATATGTACTGTATATATATGTATATAAATTTATATATATAAATATATGTATGTATATATATATGTATATAAATATATGTACTATATATATATATATACTGTATATATATATATATATATATATATATATATATATATATATGTATATAAATATATGTACTGTATATATATAAATATATGTATATATATGTATATAAATATATGTATGTGTATACAGTATATGTGTGTATATATACATATATATACAAACATGTATACATACATATATAACCCCGCTATATCGAGAACATCATTTCAAAAAGCCCTTAGTTTTAACCTCAATCTGCTTATGTGAACTAGGTTTGAAATCAGAGACTCCCCAGAGAGAGAGAGAGAGAGAGAGAGAGAGAGAGAGAGAGAGAGAGAGAGATGGGGGATGTTGAAAGGCATAAGAAAGCTCAACGAATGAATTTGAGATAAAAGCTTCAGTAATTGAGTAAATATGTGTTTCCATTTAAGGAGGGAGGATAGATGTTTGCCTCGGGACACGAAAGCCCTTCAGAAGTCTATGAAAAGAATCTTTTAGGTGTATGGGGGCCCAGAATGAGAGAGAGAGAGAGAGAGAGAGAGAGAGAGAGAGAGAGAGAGAGAGAGAGAGATTGGAGGGGAGGGGAGGGGAGACATACAGACAAACAGGGAAAGAGTGAAAGGAGAATAGAGAGAGAGGATAGAGACAGAAATAGAGACAGAAAGAGAGAGAGAGAGAGAGAGAGGGGAAGGGAAGGGAGGAGACATACAGACAAACAGGAAAAGAGTGAAGGAAAGGGAGAGAGAGAGAGAGAGACAGACAGAGAGAGGCGAAAGGGAGAGAGAGAGAAGAGAGAGAGAGAGAGAGAGAGAGAGAGAGAAATCTAAAGAAAAGAATATCATTTAAGAGTATGTTGAACCTGAATTATAATAGGACACTGAGAGAGAGAGAGAGAGAGAGAGAGAGAGAGAAAAGGCTTTTGGTTAGTGTTTCCCTGAGATTATTAGGCCTTTGGATTTTAGACACGAAATTTACTTTTGTAGATTACTGTGAACATTTCACTGTAAGAGGTAAAATAATGGAAATCTAGTTTATTAGAGATTATTAACAATTTACATTTTTTCACATATATTTTACAGTACGATAGTTTATATGGTATAACCTTTATTTCTGTCTGTAATAATTTGATAAAAATAAGAGAGGCTCTAGAGAGACTTGTCCGCATAATAATAATAATAATAATAATAATAATAATAATAATAATAATAATAATAATAATAATAATAATAATAATAATAATAATAATAAAGCTACCAGACAGGAATAGCATCAAACACATAGATGGGACAGGATACAAATACCAGGGAATAATAGAAGGAGAGGATATAAAACACCAAAAGATGAAAGACACTATCAGGAAAGAATATATGCAGAGACTTAAGGCGATACTCAAAGCTCAACGCCGGAAACATGACGAAAGCATAAACACATGGGCAGCACCAGTAATCAGACACAGCGCAGGAGTAGTGGAGTGGACGAAGGCTGAACTCCGCAGCATAGACCTGGAAATTAGGAAATACATGACAGTGCACAAAGCACTACACCTAAGAGCAAATACCGACGTATACATAACACGAAAGGAAGGGGGGAGAGGGCTACTAAGCATAGAGGACTGCGTTAACATCGAGAGCAGAGCACTTAGGCAATATCTGAAAACCAGTGAAGACGAGTGGCTAAGGAGTGCATGGGGAGAAGGACTGATAAAAGTAGACGAAGACCCAGAAATATACAGAGACAGGAGAATGAAAAACAGAACAGAGGAATGGCACAACAAACCAATGCACGGACAGTACATGAGACAGACAAAAGAACTTGCCAGCGCTGAAACATGGCAATGGCTACAGAGGGGAGAACTCAGAAGGAAACAGATGGAATGCTAACACCGGCACAAGATCTGGGCCTAAGAACCAGATATGTCCAAAGAACAATAGATGGAAATAACGTCTCACCCATACGCAGGAAGTGCAATATGAAAGACGAGACCATAAACCACATAGCAAGCAAATGTCCGGCGCTTGCACAGAACCAGTACAAAAAGAGGCATGATTCATAGCAAAGGTGCTCCAATGGAGCCTGTGCAAGAAACACCAGCTAGCTTGCAGTAATAAGCGGTACGAACACCAACCTGAGGGAGTGATAGAAAACGATTGGGCAAAGATCCTCTGGGACTATGGCATCAGAACAGATAGGGTGATGCGTGCCAATAGACCCGACGTGACGTTGATTGACAAAATCAAGAAGAAAGTATCACTCATTGATGTGGCAATACCATGGGACACCAGAGCAGATGAGAAAGATTAGAAATTGATAAGTATCAAGACCGGAAAATAGAAATAAGGTTATGGGATATGCTGGTGGAAATTGCACCCATAATCACAGGAACACTAGGCACGATCCCAAGATCCCTGAAAAGGAATCTGGAAAAACTAGAAGTAGAAGTAGCTTCAGGACTCATGCAGAAGAGTGTGCTGTTAAAAACAGCGCACATAGTGAGAAAAGTGATGTACTCCTAAGGAGGCAGGATGTTACCCGGAATCCCATAATATAAAAACCACCCAGTCGAATAGGATGACTGTGAGAGACCAAATAATAATAATAATAATAATAATAATAATAATAATAATAATAATAATAATAATAATAATAATAATAATAATATACAAATTGTTTACAATAGCTGGACTCATAACTAGTATAATATAACACCTGACCATCAAGAGATATATAAAAAAAACTTTTGTCAATACGTAGAAATAAATTCAGTTCGTTTCTCTCTCTCTCTCTCTCTCTCTCTCTCTCTCTCTCTCTCTCTCTCTCTCTCTCTCTCTCTCTCTCTCTCTCTCTTTTTATTCCACATTGTCAGATCAAGTATACGATGCGTTCGTACCTAAATGGTACTTAGCAAAATTAACGTCCTCTCTGCGTGTGTCTCTTTCTCTGTCTCTGTCCGTCTGTCTGTCTGTCTGTCTGTCTGTCTGTCTCTCCCGCTCTGTCAGATCAAGTATACGATGCGTTCGTACCTAAATGGTACTTGGATAGCAAAATTAACGTCACCTCTCTCTCTCTCTCTCTCTCTCTCTCTCTCTCTCTCTCTCTCTCTCTTTCTACACTGTCAAAGCAAGTGTATACGATGCGTATATATTTCAATGGTATTTAGGTAGCAAAATTAACTCTCTCTCTCTCTCTCTCTCTCTCTCTCTCTCTCTCTCTCTCTCTTTCAATCAAACGGGAAATTTCCACAACAAATCAGCATAAACAAAGGCCGTGTGTTTGCGTAAGTTTCCTAACGTATAACTGTATAGATCTGAGCTTAATTAAAATTCGGGTTGAACGGAGGTCTACTGGATACCCGAAATTGGAGGTCATTAATTAGTAGCTTTTGTTTATTTATGAAAACCAATCAGTTAGGTCTATCGGCAAATTAGCAAATAAACCTAACGTCGGCCTTTTAAATTCTGTACCAGTTGCCTAAAAATTTTCATTCGAGCAATTATCGGTTGGAAACTGAAGTGCAACAGTTTTAGAACTCGTGACAAATCTTGTTAGTATCAGGCAATAGTTATTCGACAATAAGAATAGAATTATGGCGTTAATATTGCTGTCTATATACTATTCAGGTACAGGTGTATCGTATATTTCTTCTGGTAATGTGGAGAGAGAGAGAGAGAGAGAGAGAGAGAGAGAGAGTGTGTGTGTTATTTTAGCTATCTATATACCATTCAGGAACATTGTATTTCGATCTGATCATGGTGAAGAGAGAGAGAGAGAGAGAGAGAGAGAGAGAGAGAGAGAGAGAGAGAGTGTTAATTTAGCTGTCTATATACCATTCAGGAACATTGTATTTCGATCTGATCATGGTGGAGAGAGAGAGAGAGAGAGAGAGAGAGAGAGAGAGAGCATACAATGATTCATTATAATGTAAATCTCTTGGTGATATTTGTATATCTAAGCAGAATTCATTCAGAGGGGAACTGTTCTGTTATCCGGAATCAAGGAGAGAGAGAGAGAGAGAGAGAGAGAGAGAGAGAGAGAGAGAGAGCGAGCATCTCTAATGGTTCATCGTAATGTAAACCTTTTAGTGGGTTTTTTCATCAAAGCAGATTCTACACAATTCGGGCACACATTGTATGTTTGCTTTGATAATGCAGAACGGAGAGAGAGAGAGAGAGAGAGAGAGAGAGAGAGAGAGAGAAGAGAACGATTCAGTGTGCCATGACAATGTGGAATAAAGAGAGAGAGAGAGAGAGAGAGAGAGAGAGAGAGAGAGAGAACGATTCAGTGTGCCATGACAATGTGGAATAAAGAGAGAAGAGAGAGAGAGAGAGAGAGAGAGAGAGACAGAGAGACAGACAGACAGACAGACAGACAGACAGACAGACAACGATTCAGAGAGCCATGACAATGTGGAAAAGAGAGACAACGATTCAGTGTGCCATGACAATGTGGAATAGAGAGAGAGAGAGACAACGATTCAGTGTGCCATGACAATGTGGAATAAAGAGAGAGAGAGAGAGAGAGAGAGAGAGAGAGAGAGAGAGCGCACAAAACTACATCGCAACGTCAAACTTTACAGTGCCATTATTGCATCAAAACATTATGAGCTTAGAGATGAACCAATTCTATAATCGGAAATCAGAACGTTCGAGATTTCACCTCAAACCAAAATGGTTTTACACGCTATCAGCATATACCGATTGCAGAACATTTGCAATGATCCGCATCAATTGACAGTTGCATTTATATCGGTTGCAATTTCCCCTGTGGACTCTTGCAACTATTTTCTTGTGAAAGATTTTTCACTTCCGACTCCCCGAGGCAATTTCTCTATCCAGAAGAGAACGTGTAGCGCTTGTTTTCAAGTCTAATTCGTGTATAACTCTGATTCATCGAGCCTTTTCCCTTTGCTCAAAATGGAATAACTTTCACTTGGGAGTTACGTTTTTAGAGACGTATTTTAAGAATACTTGTTATCCCTTGACCTAGTTTAACAAAATCATTAAAGAATTTTTAGACAATATTTTTAAGCCAAAAACTGTAGTTTGCACCGTACCCAAAAGGATAATGTATGTTTCTCTACCCTTCACTAATAATTCTGTCTTAATCAAACGTAAATTATTGTACCTCTTGAGCCATCTGTATCCATATGTTGACTTCAATTTTATTTTACTTTATTAACCCTCACACACTTGGAAGACTGTTTCGTTTTAAGGACACCCTCCGAGAGTTGATACGTACCTGCATAGTTTACAAGTTTACTTGTCCTAAATGTAGTTTTGGGACTTACGTGGAATGTACTAAGCACCTACTTAGGGTGCGTCTCGACTCTCATAGGGGTGTCAGCCACCGTACGGGCTTCACTTTAAGGAAAAAAGAAACTAGTGCCATTAGACTCGATGCCATGTCCTGCCACCATCACATAAATATACAGAGAATTTCAAATGCTCGGACAAAAAAAAACGCCATTCGCTTCCCGTTTTAGAGTCCCTCCGTATTAAACAACAATCACCAACGCTCAATAGCCAAACCACATCAGTTCCATTGGTCATTGCATAGTTTTATATTTTTTTTTCAACCCACACTTCACCCTCCTACATTCGCGGTCTTCTAACTCGCCCAGATGTCATTAAACGACGACGTAAACAATAGGTCCTCCGGTACTTTGTACTACATTATCATTATTATTATACTGAAAATATTAATGTTTTTTTTTTTCTCTCAGTATCTATCTGCTCAGTGATTTTCAGTGACGATTTCTGCT
>NC_089771.1:17755383-17757883 GCF_040412425.1 Macrobrachium rosenbergii | reverse complement strand
CAGCCTGAAACTGGAAACAGGTTGTCATAGCAAAGTTCGGTATCGAATTTCTGTTAATTAGATGCTTCAGTCAGCCCTCTTAAAGAGACATCGAGACCTGCCTCTGATCTACTCTCCTCACAGGGGGACTAACAATTTATTCCCTTCTTTTCGTACCAGTTTTTTTTATTTCTGATATCTGAAGCTCTGGACGAAAGACGTCTGCTGGAGACTGAAAGCGATCGCTCGGAAAGAAATTGTTTTGATATTTCTGTCCGTTTTGTATCGTATGGTCATTAATTTCGGCTCAGCCATACAAACGACTTTCCAGTTGCCCGTTTCGCTTCGGTCGTTGTTTTATGGACTACGAAGTACTGCCAGGTTTTAACTTGAGGTTTTTTTTTTGTTAAGCTTTGTTTCTCTGGTTATAACGATGAAACCCAACTTTTAATCTATTAATAACAAACTGCTTTCATCATGAGACGAGTTTTGTTCCTTGAGCACCTTTGAGGGACTGAATAACTGATGAAAGCTTCGTTTGTTTCCAAAAACCAAACAGGTTTTAAAGGCATATACTTAGAATTTTTTATTTCATATATTTCCCTTTTTGTTACCTTTTTGACAAACATAAATTGATGTTATTTTTCCCTTCACCTTATCTAACTCTTTTACAAGATATTCGTCTTTTACAAAATACACGAAGGAGGTAATAATGAGTTTTTGTAAGCTAGGCTGATAAATTGAGATAATGTAAAAAGTAAAAAATCTTTGGACGTAGAAAATTTGAATTTACAAGACGAAGAGAACATTCCTAGCTGCAATTATTCCTCAGCTTATGTAACTCTTTTACAAGATATTTGTCTCTTTTTTTTTAGAATACAAGATGATAAGAATTGGTATTTTGTAAGCTAGACATGACAAAATAAGACTTTATTAAAATCAAAAACTCTTCAGAGGTAAAAATCTGAATTACAAGACGAAGAGAACATTCAGAGCAGAAAAACCTGAATTCCACCCTAAGTCCTCCGAATCTTTTCCGATTCAACTCAAGACCTACCTCTCTCTCTCTCTCTCTCTCTCTCTCTCTCTCTCTCTCTCTCTCTCTCTCTCTCTCTCTCTCGGCAGACGTGCTCAATCATTCTTTACTCGGCAGGATCCCCGCCTGAAGGAAAGGGATTGAGCTGCATACACAGCAAAGGCTATCAGGAATCCCGCCCCCCCGCCTCACAATATCAGGGACGACAGACCAAGACGATCCCCACCCCCCTCCCCCAACGCAGATTGAAATGTAAGTGTGATTGTGATGTCTTGCTTGTTTTTGCTGCATTATTATTTTTAGGTTAGGGTAGGGGGGGTTGTTTGGTATACGTACCTTCACGTGTGTAATCATACTTATACACAGACATATCTAGATAACCATTGTGATTCTCTGGCTCTGGTATCTCGCAGTCACTGCATTACCCCTGTCTCTTTAACTCTGAAACTACTGATGGTCAGTCTGGCAAAAATATGTATTTTCCGGGAGTAAGGGGCTGAATGTCAGGTGGATCCTATTTTAGGGCTCCTTCCCCCTTCAATGGTGTCTATGTAGAAATTGGCACATAGGACCCCCACTGAGTTTTTAATAGAGATGACCCCTGTGGCTTTTGAAAGAGTCCTTATTGGTGCATACCTCCAGTAGGGGCCTCTGGAACTCTTCAGGTATCCTCAGCGTCTGGGTATCCTATAGGATACCAGACTAACACCGATCCTTCCCCATCACCTCAAACCACCGGTCCGTAGCTGACACCTTTTGGGAAAAGCAGGGGGAGGATCTGGATACCCTACAAAGGACATTCCAGGGTTTCTCTCTCCCTCTTCCCAAACAGTGACCTCTTAGGAAGGGAATGTTTTGTATAAATTCGACGAATTTGTTTTTCTGTTCCGTTGTGAGTTTGACGATGTCGATAAGACGAAATCATTAACTGCAATCAAGCTTTTTATTTAAGTTTTCGTTGCCTTATATGTATATTATGAACATAACGTGTTGACTTGTGATTGTTATACACACACGTACATATATATATATATATATATATATATATATATATATATATATATATATATATATATATATATATATGTATGTATATGTATATGTATATGTATATGTATATGTATATGTATATGTATATGTATATGTATGTGTGTGTGTGTGTGTGTGTGTGTGTGTGTAGACAACCACATGGAAGGTGAAAATTAAAGACCATGCACCAAGCGCTTTCGTGTATTGCGTACACTTCTTCAGGGTACAAAGTAAAATAAATAAATAGAGACATAAGCAAGAAAACTTCACAAAACAAAGATCAAAGCCATTAACAAGCAAAACATCATTACTGTATGTAATCACTGGTTCGAAGAAAATAAATTGTCACTACTAAGCAATAAATAGAAATACTTTAAAAATGCTAAAGAACTGAAACTGCAGTTAGAACAGGCTGTTGCTAAAAGGTGACATTGTACTTCCTTACAATTTTATGAA
>NC_089771.1:17740383-17747883 GCF_040412425.1 Macrobrachium rosenbergii | reverse complement strand
GTGTTTCCTTAGGAAGAGGAAAGTGTTTCCTAGGGAAGGAGAAAGTGTTTCCTTAGGAAGGAGAAAGTGTTTCCTTAGGAAGAGGAAAGTGTTTCCTTAGGAAGAGGAAAGTGTTTCCTTAGGAATAGGAAAGTGTTCCCTTAGGAAGAGGAAAGTGTTCCCTTAGGAAGATGAAAGTGTTTTCTTAGGAAGAAGAAAGTGTTTTCTTAGGAAGAAGAAAGTGTTTCCTTAGGAAGAGGAAAGTGTTTCCTTAGGAAGAGGAAAGTGTTTTCTTCAGAAGAAGAAAGTGTTTTCTTCAGAAGAAGAAAGTGTTTTCTTCAGAAGAAGAAAGTGTTTTCTTCAGAAGAAGGAAGTGTTTTCTTCAGAAGAAGAAAGTGTTTCCTTAGCAAATAAGAAAGTGTGTCCTTAGCAAATAAGAAAGTGTGTCCTTAGCAAATAAGAAAGTGTGTCCTTAGCAAATAAGAAAGTGCTCCCTTAGCAAATAAGAAAGTGCTTCCTTAGGAAGAAGAAAATGTTTCCTTAGGAAGAAGAAAGCATTTTTTTTTTAGGAAGGAGAAAGTGCCTCATGAGTAAGTTTTTAAATTTTTCCAAAGAATTATTATTCATTTGCATATTTACGCAAGTAAAAACACTCCCGTTTTAAATCTCTTAATTCCCTGTTCGTAAGTTTTATTCTAAATTCTAGCAATGGAATGCAATGGAATGCATTGCAATGCATTGCTACCCTGAAACAATTAGCCTTTTATTGCAATCATTTATATTTTCATCTACTTATTTATCAGTTTGTTGAATTATTTTTTTATACTGATAACTGATCTCCTCTTTCCGTGTTTCCTGCTATCTTCTGTAACTTCTTGCAAATGAACACCATTTTTTTGGAAGCCCCTGCAAGCTTGTTCCATATGAATCCGGGCTTGTCTTCTGAATAATAATAATAATAATAATAATAATAATAATAATAATTATTATTATTATTATTATTATTATTATTATAATAATAATAATAATAATAATAATAATAATAATAATAATAATAATAATAATAATCGAAGTACATTAGATACGTACATCAGCACTGAATTTCGTAAGATAAATCAGCTTTTATGTCAAAGAAAATGATTATCCTTTTACAAGCTTATACAATTGAAGGAATTCCAAACATCTATCTCTTAATTCGCCTTTTTTTTTTTACCTCCTCTGATGCTCAGTCTGCTGAAAGAACTTCTAATCTCTATTGGTCTTTTTTCGCTGAATGCATTGATCCGATATATTCTCTTTAAGAACTTGAAAGGGTAAGATGATCCTTCTCGTCTCATTTTCCATTTTAATTTCTCAGATTTATTTTGAAGTAAAAAATTATATTTTTTCTAATATAAAACATAAGAGCAGTTAAAGGGAAAATTGTGTTTGGTTTTGTTTATGGGTATTTTCAGCCTCAACGTAAAAACGATTTTTTTAAATAAAATAATTTGCCATTGACAAAATTTTTTTTTATCAATATAACAGTATAATAGAATCATTTGCATGGCTTTCATACATAATTATAAATTCATCTTGACGTTCATTTCCAAATTATGTACCTCAGTTAACAATGACATCAGTTTTTTGAAATGAAGACTGTATTTTATTAATTTTCTGTAAAGGGAAACTATTGAGATGGCTATTTGTCTGTCCGTCCGCACTTTTTCTGTCCGCCCTCAGATCTGAAAAACTACTGAGGCTAGAGGGCTGCAATTTGGTACGTTGATCAACCACCCTCCAATCATCAAACATACCAAATTGCAGCCCTCTAGCCTCAGTAGTTTTTATTTTATTTAAAGTTAAATTTAGCCATGGTCGTGCGTCTAGTCGCTATAGGTGCCAACAACACATGCCACCATCGGGTCGTTGCTGAAAGTTTCATGGAAGGTGGGTGAAAATTTCAGGGGCAGTAGCTGAGAATTTCATACAGCATTATACGCTGTACAGAAAACTCGATTGCGCCAAAGAAACTTCGCCGAATTTTTACTTGTTTTTTATTATTTATTTGAAAATCCTCTTCATTTACATCGGCCTGAAATCAATTACAAACTTTAAAATCCTACTCATTTGCTGCAGTTCCTCTGATTAGTCGTTTCCAGCTGTACTTTCCATACCAAATTCCCCTTCTCTGCAGAGCGAGGGATGTAACATTTGGAACTGACTACAGAGTTAAATTACAGGTTCCGGTAATGGGATGTCAATCAGTGAACGCGCAAGTACGGACGGATTTGATTGTTCTGGTTAAAAGTCGAGTGTAAAATTTCTCCTTTTTATATATATTTACGTTTTAAATACAGAATATATTTATACGTTAATCAAACCACCTCTGGCAGATGTTGTCTTGGCATTATGTTTAATTATAAACAAGTAAACAATGCGCCGAAGTTTCTTCGGCGCAATCGAGTTTTCTATACAGCCGCTACAGAGTATAATCAAGGCCATCGCAAATAGATCGATCCTTCGGTGGTCTCTGTATCATGCTGCATGAGCCGCGGCCCATGAAACTTTAACCACGGCCCGGTCGTGGCCTGTCTTATATCGTTGAGAGAAGCACGATTATGGCTAAATTTGACGTTAAATAAAATAATAACTACTGAGGCTAGAGGGGTGCAATTTGGTATGTTTGATGCTTGGAGGGTGGATGAGCAACATTGCAATTTGCAGCCCTCTAGCCTCAGTAGTTTTCAAGATCTGAGGATGGACAGAAAAAGTGCGGACGGATAGACAAAGCCGGTACAATAGTTTTTTTTTTACAGAAAACTAAAAAACTGCGAATTTCAACATGAGATATAAGTCTTAAGTAATGAAATACTCACCAAAGTACATTCTGTGTTTTGATTCCAATTTGATATTTGGTATTGGGTATATGATAAATTACGAATAGAGTAATTATTCTGGATATCATGCTTCCTATTGAAAGCGAACCATCTCTCTCTCTCTCGATCACTCTTGGTCCGTTTGTAATTGGTTGTTGATTAATCTGAGACAGTATATGTGGCTCCTATGACTGATTGAGAGTACGGCTTAATGATTGGTTCACGTTCGGTGGCGTTATTGCACGATAGGTATTCGTTGCTTAGAATCCTTCATGTATGCACGTACCAATGCATGTATGTATGTATATATGTATATGTATGTATATATACAGTATATACATACACCTTATAAGTACAGTATATATCATATACTGTATATACATATACATATAATGTATATATATACATATATATTTTTTATTTCTATCTATCTATCTATCTATCTATCTATCTATCTATCTATCTATCTATCTATCTATCTATCTATCTATCTATCTATCTATACATATATATATATATATATATATATATACTCTATATATCTGTATATCACAATAACAAGATAAAAGACCAGCATACCATAAATCAAATACCCAGATACCCAAGGTAAATAAAAAAAAATACTAATTATGACAAATTAAAAAAAAATAATTATGATTTGAAGGACTATAACATCAAAATTATATAACGGGTTATTGCGTTTAATCAGATCATACGTAATTTGATTTACATTTAATGAAAATGAAGATTTATCCAACAAAGAGGCTAATTCGGATTAAAACTTGGAACTTTTATCTAATAACTGTAATGCGAGAGAGAAAATTAATTGGTTTTCCAAAAATGAGCTCATTAAGGGGTTAATAGAATGTGTGTGTGTGTGTGTGTTTGCTTGTTTGTTTTGATAAATCGTGTGTGTTTTATTTACGTGGTGTGGAAGTATTCCTGTAGGTCCATCATCAAGGAAAAGTAGAAACTGATCACGTAATCAGGGAATAAGTGACCTCTGGTAACTTTAATATTGAACCTCAAATAAAAGCGAAACTTTTTAACTAGGCTTAAGCGAAAACTAAATGATTATAGGTCAATATAATTTAGTTTCAATGTAAACCTTGATTTCACTGTGGGTGGGAAGCAAAATGTAATTTCTCTCTCCCTCTCTCTCTCTCTCTCTCTCGTGAGCCTCTAATAAAAAACTTGAATTTTGTGAATGCACAAACTAAATCGTTTTATTACTAAATATAATTTTAATTTTAATGTATAATGTATAGCCCTAATTGTTCTGAGGGTTGAAAAGTAGCTCTCACTTGAATTAAGTGATGGAAAACCACTTTGTCATCTCTCTCTCTCTCTCTCTCTCTCTCTCTCTCTCAAATAAAAACTTAAATTAAGTGCAAAATAAGAACTAGAATTATTTTACTGGGTCACCAGTATAATCTTAATTTCTTTATAGATGGAAAACCACCTTGTCATCTCTCTCTCTCTCTCTCTCTCTCTCTCTCTCTCTCTTCTCTCTCTTCTTTCTTTTCTTTCTCTGTCTGTCTTTCTGTCTAGTGGCATTATTGGAAAATTTGCTCGGCAAGATGCATTCCTAGGAGTCTGCACTGAATAAGAGTTATTGGATTTGAGCTTCTTGAAAGAATCGTCTCTCGCGTCTGTCTGTCTCTCGCCTCATTTCTGGGAGATTTTTATTGTCGAGGCAAAGGATTTGGTACAAAGAACAGCCTCTGACGACGTGATATTGGAAATGGCAAGAAAATCTCGGGAAGAGAAAAGGCATCTCTTTATTGGCTTTCCATTATGTCACGGCCCTGCTCTACGTCAAAAAATGTTGGTCATCGTATTTTTAATGGTGTTTTCATGGGGTCAAACATTGGTAAGAAAACTCATGCTTTAGCAGTACTAGAGAAAAAAGCTTATCTTTACTGAATTATCAATTTGTTAGGTACTATCGTAGATGAAGCAAATGTTAGCCTTTGTGTTTTTAAATGATGTTTTCGTAGGCACAATCGATAATAACATTTCTTGTACCAAGATCCACGTCCTTAAAGTCTGTACAGAACAAAACTGAAGCTATTCCCTTGTTAGATCTTGAAAAAACACAAATTCAAGGTCGTTTCATTTTCAGCGAGACTTCTGTCTTCCCCGAACAAGAGAAGCATCACCTCAGCGTTGTTCTGTGCAGAGAAAACTCTTTAATAAAGAACTTTACTTTAAAGACGAACTTCTGCTCATGCTGACAACTCTCCTTTCACTGTGATACCAGAGGCAAATTAAAACGTTTACGTAAACTTGTTTATACAGAGCGTTCACATAAACGTTTATTTACAAAGTTAACTTAAACGTTTATTTACAAAGTTAACTTAAAAGTTTATTTACAACGTTCACATAAACGTTTATTTATAACGTTCACATAATCGTTTATTTACAACGTTCACATAAACGTTTATTTACAACGTTCACATAAACGTTAATATACAGCGTTAACATAAACGTTTATTTACAGCGTTTATTTACAGCGTTTATTTACAACGTTCACATAAAAGTTTATTTACAACAATCACATAAACGTTTACTACAACGCTCACATAAACGTTTATTTACAGCGATCACATAAACATTTATTTACAACAATCACATAAACGTTTACTTACAACGTTTACATATAAATGTTTATTTACAACAATCACATAAACGTTTATTTACAATGTTCACATAAATATTTATCTACAACAATAACATAAACATTTATTTACAACAATCACAAACGTTTATTTACAACGTTAACGTAAACATTTATTTAGTGTTCACACAAACGTTTATTTTCAACGTTCACATAGACGTTTATTTACACAATAGACGTTTATTTACATCGTTCGCATAAACGTTTATTTACAGCATTCACATAAACGTTTATTTACAGCGTTCACATAAACGTTTATTTACAGTGTTCACATAAAAGTTTATTTACAACGTTCACATGAACGTTTACTTACAGCGTTCACATGAACGTTTATTTATAGCGTTCACATAAACGTTTATTTACATCTTTCACATAAACGTTCATTTACAGCACTCACATAAATGTATATTTACAGCATTCACATAAATGTTTATTTATAACGTTTACATAAATGTTTCTGTAAAACTTTCATATAAACACATATTTACGTTCCCAAAAACATTTATTTAAAACGTTCACATAAACGTTTATATACACACACCAGATTTACTTCAGTTTTTACATATCAAAGAACTGTATGCACTTGCACATGAATACTCACGAACTCTGGTATACAGTTACAAGCCTGTGGTTTTGATGCATGTAATATATGTATGTATATATATACACACACACACACACACACACATATATATATATATATATATATATATATATATATATATATATATATATATATATATATATATATATACACACACACATATATGACAAAATCCACTAAGGAAAGAGAACTCTGGAGTGCTGGGAGGCCTTTCGACTGTCGTCCTTTACTTAGTTGTAAGGACGACAGTCAAAAAACCTAAATGGCACTCAGTGTTTTCTTTCCTTCTTGAATTGTCTTTATTATATATTCATCACATTTCATATTTTCGTGATTCAGTTATACTTTATATATATATATATATATATATCATATATATATATATATATATATATATATATATATAATGACTATGTATATAAACTGTCCTCCATGTAATCCAGATGCTAAGCTTGATTCATATCATAACATTTTGGACCAAATTAAATACCTGATACCCTCAAGAATGTCCCACAAGTGTTAATACCTGACAAGCCAAAAGTCACCTGGTTAAATTGCTAAATAATTACCACCTGAATCATTATTTCAAGGGCCTTCATGAAGCCACAGATTAATTCAGACCAAGTTAATTCATGCACTGAGTGCTGAATTTTTTTCTGTGGTAGTGAATTAGGATATGACATTAAATTGAATTCAGTGAGACAGGAAGGCAAAACTAGGTTCAGTTTAGGTAAAATTAGAAGAATTCTTCTCATGAGGCTCTGTATACAGAACTATACAGATTTGTCATTCAGCCAAATATGTGTATTTTGTAAATGCACAAATGCATTTGCGAAGGGCTCGTTGTTGTCATTCTTAATTTATGTATGGTTGGTATATTTTGTTGAAGCCTTTTGAGTGATTATATCATATATGTATACATACATGATTGTATGAAATTGAATATACCTGGTGCTGTAATGTATGTCTGTAGGCCTATCGTACATGATTGAATGAAATTGAATATACCTGTTGTTGTAATGTATGTGTGTAGGCCTATCATACATGATTGTATGAAATTGAATATACCTGTTTTGTAATGTATGTGTGTAGGCCTATCATACACGATTGTATGAAATTGAATATACGTGTTGTTATAATGTATGTGTGTAGGCTTATCATACATGATTGTATGAAATTGAATATACCTGTTGTTGTAATGTATGTGTAGGCCTATCATACACGGTTGTATGAAATTGAATATACCTTTTGTTGTAATGTACACTCGGCAAGGAAAGTGAAGATACAGTTTTTTTTAAATCTTCGGACATACAGTATATTGCTCAATAATGCGACATCTGGCAACTAGAAAGGGGAGGAGCTTCAAAATCTTAGTGTGT
>NC_089771.1:17727883-17732883 GCF_040412425.1 Macrobrachium rosenbergii | reverse complement strand
AACGGAACGAGACTTTTATATTTGCCGTCGAATTGTGTTGTATTACAAGACTAGAAAATTTGTCGCTTTGGTATATTTATTGTACTTCTCGTGTTTAGACGACCAGGTGGAAACTAACAGAACACGATTCTTCTCTGTTTGCTGACGAATCGTGTGATTTACACCCTCGTCAATATGTTTCTTAAATTTGTTATAAAATACATTTCTAACGATGTAACTTTATCTTCAATGTCTATCGCTCAACACTCGTTTGTTTACATTTTAGCAAACGCTCATATCCGTAAGTTCATTTTGCCAAAGTTTAATTTTGACTTTTGGCCCAGACGTGCAGTGAATTGATTATGTTTGCAATACAACGACAAATATCCTACGCACTCCTCTTTACCAGACGTGACTGTTTTTGTTCGTAACGATAGGCAGGCGGGCCTAATACTAAGTTTTATAGGAGTTTTATCTTTACACTAAAATTTGGAATAGTTTGCCAAGAGCAGGCGTAGAATCTTCTGATATCGGAAAGTTGAAGCGCGGAGCAAATTCACTCCTGCTCTCTACTGACGTCTCCTGAATTCAGGTGTATCGATTTTTTCTATTCTTTCGTATTTATTTATTTACCATCTTTTCATCTCTCTCTCTCTCTCTCTCTCTCTCTCTCTCTCTCTCTCTCTCTGCAGGCTAATTCCCCTTTGGAGCGCTCTTGTGTTTATAAAGTCAACTGACTCTGTCCATAAGGGCCTTCACCAGAAGATTTAAAGAAAGAGAGCCAGGGTGTTAACTCGATAAATCAACAAATAAGATATCACGTTTTATTATAACCACTATTCAAGTGACCTCGAACTAACCTGCTTTGAAACTTCAAACGCTTCCACGTACCTGCCGGTACATTCCCCGACTCTGTGACTAATGCTAATCGGTTTTGCAGTCCACTGAAACCAAATATTCTGGCCATGATCCTGGAAAGTAAATACCGCCACGCATCCTCAAGTAATTACGGAATTTATAGTGATTAAAATTACGGTCGTGCAATTCTAATTTCCAAATTGGATAATCAAGCTGGGATTAAAATAAATGTAATTTTTACTCTACGTATTTTTCATTATGATAATGATAAATCAATTTCATGGAAATATAGGCCATTACCCAGATGATAGAGATATAGACGTCACTACTTAACCATTCATTTATCAAAAATGTACTCCATGAGTAATTTGGGAGACTAGTAGACTAATAGGTGTTACACTGCCGCCTGAAAGAAGTGCCATCAATCTTGAATTATGTGGAACAGGAGCTATCAAAGTACCTGTAAAAAAAGGAACTGCATTGCCCCTTTATTGCAGAGAGAGAGAAAGAAAGATGAAAGAGATGAGCTATAGAAGAAAGTATAGAAAATGGCTGCTGTTAGAACTCATAGAAAGGAAGACTGTGTGGCCTCTTAGCTGAGAGAGAGAGAGAGAGAGAGAGAGAGAGAGAGGGGGAGAGATCCGAGGGGAAGATGTGGAGGCTATAGAAAGTATTGAAAAGGGCTATGATAGAACCCACAGAAAGGAATGTATGTAACTTATGGCTGAACAGAGAGAGAGAGAGAGAGAGAGAGAGAGAGAGAGAGAGAGAGAGAGAGAGAGCGCTCAGGGAAGATCTGTTTATGAAGACCCATTGATCCGAAGCATTTCATTTGTATAAATCCCATCAGCAGAAAAACACAAAGACGAGGCCCTCTATGAATGAGAGGGCAGTATCCCTGACAAAAGAGGGTCACGTCAATACGATCCTGTGACAACAGAGATGAACAAAAGAGTTGTTTTGACGTCTTACAAACGACTAATTTTTTAGGGGAAGCGAGTGACTCTTTACAAATCTGAAGACAGCTGAATAACCTTCGTTAAAGGTTGTAGATCTTTTATGAAAGAGGAGGTAGAAGGTTTTAGAAGAGCTTGGAGGAACCATTTCTTAAATGCATAAAGATTTATCAGGTAAGAGACCCATATCTAGACGTGGTTCCATTTTTTGGACGTGATGCAGAAACCACTGATCTGATAGCTCAGTGCCAGTAAAGGTAGAGGCTTATGAATGTCAAGGTACCCTTTCCCCACATCCCAACCACCCACAAAAAAAAAAAAAATGAGAGAACACAGATCAGCCCTTTAAGAAATGGAAGACTATAAAGAATGGGTAATTAAAGCAAAACGGAACAATTAGATCCAATAAATAACAAAATCATTTTTCAAAATCTACCTGATTCCCAGACCTCGAGCCAAGTACTCCTGTGCCCCACCGGTAATAAATCCCATTTTCGATTCCCAGGAGAGTTCCAGTGCCTTAATCCCGTTCGTTTATATTCGACCGTGCGTCCGTTGACATAAACTGAATATTTTGGTAGTTAGTCGACTATGGTGGGTTCACGTACCCAAAACACTTGCTGAGGACAGGGAAGTTATGTCTATGGCGTTTTCCCTCTTCTGGCTTTTGGTGAAACTCTCACGTTCGTTTTACTGACGGTCATTTGACTAGCAATTTTGGGTCCTGCCGGTACCTTGATGGGTAACTCACTTAGGAACGCCACAAGCCTTTGGCCCACAAGCCCCAAAAATCTTTCATGAAAACCAGAAGGACAGAAGGACCCACAAAAACAAGGGACTCGACTCTCAGAGGGGAATAAAGCAAGCGAGTTTCACAGCCGCACAGAAATTTGTAAAACGAATTCGTGAATAACAAAGAGAACGAGAGAGAGAGGAAAAAATTAATCCAGCGAGATAGGTGAGAGATGAGAATGGTAATATCCCCTCTGTATGCTAATTGTAGCGGTGTGATAGGAATTCTGGCTATTTTCTATCCAATTCGTCTGATGGGACTTAATGCAATCGGCTGTTTTTTCCCCTGGTGGGTCAGTGTGGTTAAAATGATTAAACTCTCCCTCTCGGCAGAAAGCCCCTCTAGCTAGGTTATGTAACTATTGGCATATTTAGGAGAGAGAGAGAGAGAGAGAGAGAGAGAGAGAAGAGAGAGAGAGTTATAAATATAAAAGAGAGCCACAAATTATATTTCAACTAAAATGACCTGAAATCAAATAGAATTACGAAACGTGATGAGTAAACGATAATTTTGAAAAACAAAGAGAGAGAGAGAGAGAGAGAGAGAGAGAGAGAGAGAGTTATAAACATACAGAGCAACTAAAATTAATCATTTCAATTAAAAAGATGCGATATAAATCAAATCAATTATGAAACTTTTGATGAATTAAAACGATGATTTTCACATAAGAGAGAGAGAGAGAGAGAGAGAGAGTAGTGTTTTCAACTAAAGATGACATAAAAATCAAATAAATTGCCGACATTGATGAATGACAACAATAGTTTTGACAAAACAAAGAGAGAACAGAAAAAGAGAGAGAAGAGAGAGAGAGAGAGAGAGAGAGAGAGAGAGAGAGAGAGAGAGGTAGAAAAACCTCCAAGACTAATGATTTCAAGTAAAACAAAGAAGCAAATTTTAAATTAAGTGCAAATCAATAACGAAAAACAAAAATTTTGCCATTACTTCAAAAGCTAAATAACAAGAATAAAAACAATGAATAAAAACGATAATTTTTTACAAACTATAAACAAAAACAAGAGACATAATCATTCACAAAGACAAAAAAATGTAAAAAATAAAAAATGGATTTTGTTCGGCAAAATACCTTTCACCACTTTACATAAATTCCTCTGAATAACACTGAAAACGACATCCTACCATTTCCTGGGTATCTCTGAAAAACTCTGAAAGACACTGAAAGGTTCTGAAAATATCTGAAAGGCAAAAGTTCTTGAAAAGAAATCAAAGTCTCACCAAAGAAGGGGCTCTGAAAAGTCCTCTGAAAACTCAGTCTCAGGAGACTCCGACAGTCTCTGAAAGACTCTGAAAGACTCTGAAAGGCTCTGAAAGTCTCTGAAAGATTCTGAAAGCCTCTGAAAGTTTCTGAAAGCCTCTGAAAGATTCTGAAAGATTCTGAAAGGCTTTGATTGTCTCTGAAAGTCTCTGAAAGTCTCTGAAAGACTCTGAAAGACTCTGAAAGTTTCTGAAAGTTTCTGAAAGCCTCTGAAAGTCTCTGAAAGATTCTGAAAGACTCTGAAAGGCTCCGAGAGTCTGAAAGACTCTGAAAGGCTCCGAGACTCTGAAAGACTCTGAAAGACTCTGAAAGACTCTGAAAGACTCTGAAAGACTCCGAAAGTCTCTGAAAAAGACTCTGAAAGGCTCTGAAAGTCTCTGAAAGGCTCTGAAAGGCTCTGAAAGACTCAGAAAGACTCCGAAAGTCTCTGAAAGTCTTTGAAAGACTCTGAAAGGCTAAGTGTGTCGAAATGTGAAAAAGACTGTCACTTAGTCTCTCTTGGATGTTGTTGAGATCACGAAACAAAAAAGAAGCTTCTGAGATGGCAAACTGAGACAAAACGTCTCCCAGCGTGATTTGCCCGAGGGCAGAAATCATCTTATCAAACTTTGTGAAATCCCTTTAGCGATGGTTGATGGTCTTACTGGAATCTGAAAGCATAGCGTTTTTTCGTGCAAATGGTTTACAGATATTTCAATTATTTACTATGACAGACAGACAGACAGACAGACAGACAGACAGACAGACAGACAGACAGACAGACAGACAGACAGACAGACAGACAGACAGATAAAGGAATCTCAAATTATGTTTGTGCGTGTGTGTGTGTGTGGAGAGAGAGAGAGGAAAGAGAGAGAGATTGTATAACAGATAAATCCTAAATCAAAGTGCATAGTTGTATAACAGATAAATCCTAAATCATGCATGAGAGAGAAGAGAGAGAGAGAGAGAGAGAGAGAGACTAAAGTAAAATTCAGTAACAACAAACAAACCATAAATTACGAATGAGAGAGAGAGAGCAAACAAACCATAAATTACGAATGAGAGAGGCACAAAGGATTCAGATGCCAGACCATCTCAGCAGAATATTACAAAAAAAAAAAAGTTCAGAGCAAAACAACTTAAAGGCAAAACAACCAAA
>NC_089771.1:17717883-17720383 GCF_040412425.1 Macrobrachium rosenbergii | reverse complement strand
TATACATGTGACTTACTATCTGGTAAAGAATTCTGTGTGAGTAACACATCACTGGCACCAAAGGGGGTTTGGGGTGGGAAGGGGGTGACATGTAAAAATAACCGAAATAGATAGATATTAGTATCTAATCCCTAGTTTTCGAGGTCGCTGAGATGAATAGTGGCACTCCCGATGGCCTTTGAGTCCAAGCTTAGCCCCGATAGGAATTGGGGGGTGAGAAGGGGTGAAATAAAAAATGTCAAAAATGTTGGCAAATGTAACTGAAGCAACTATCTTAACAGGAAAGGAAAGGAGAGAGAGTTTATCAGGTGTCATTCAGAGTTTTCCCTGGCAGCGCCGGGCTGGTCAGCTAGTATAAAAAAGACTCCTGTCTATTATAAAAAAGTATAAAAAATCTTTTCTTAGGTTTTAACTGATTTCTTATTTTAAGTATACTTAGAATTTATTAAAAAATATCTCTGTCAGTGATAATATCCTAGTGTAACACTTCTTTATCAAAGTATAAATATTACTTGTATTTAAATTGTTATATTGCTTCATGGTCGAGTACATAAATATTGATATTACGAGAAATTTAATAGAGAGAGAGAGAGAGAGAGAGAGAGAACCAGGCGGAAGGGTGAACTGTATATATTATGCTAATGACTCTGATGAAAGGGGCTGAATAAAATCATTCTGAACAAACACTCTTAAACCCATAAGAACAAGAGAATGATGTTATTATCTGCAGGGAACAAGAAATATGTTGGTCATATTTAATGTGTCGGAAATGATGTTCTGAAACGAGGGGTAGAAATCCCGTAGATTTTCTCAGCCCGAGCTCTTTAGTGAGGTGCTGAAATGCTGGCACAACTAAAAGAGCCCAGATAACACATCTTAATGATAGGGAGTCTGACGCCAAGGAAATCCTTTTCCAAGGCTTCGGGAAGACGGAGGACCATACAATAAATTCTCCCGTGCACGTAAAGCTCCCTCTCTTAAAGGGAGAGACACAGAGAAAGAGGAAGAGAAAGGGAGAGAAAGCGTTGGTGTGTCAGGAGAAACGGTGGTTCAAAGCTTAGCTTTTATCCTGGAAATATATTCGGTACCTTGTCGGCCCAAAAGCAGATCGTAAGGTGACGGTCTTGCTAAGTCAAGAAGGACTTTTCTTGAGCTAAAATGCTCAGGTGTTCATCTTCTTATTTATTTGCTCGGGAAAAGTATATATCCCCTTTCTGTTGGGATGGGAACTTGCGTTTTAGCACTGGAATAAAAAAATGCAATTTATTAAAATTCCTGTCCAATAATACTGTTAATAATAACAGGCATTCTAAGTGGACCACAATACCTATTATATCGACGAAAAATAATAATATGACTATCAGTAAAAGGAAGCAAAATAGTAACTATTGTAATGATTCTTGAAAGTAATCACTTTTGAGATTTTCAGGATTTTGACGATACCAGCCTTGCTTGAGGACCAGTCAATAGTGTTACTCTTGGTCCAACTGGTTTATCTTAAATCCCACAAAGTAAAGCCATGTTTGTATATGTAGTCAGACAAACATACATACACAGACTGAATTACCTTGATAAGATGGGATGGATATTTAATGAAGAATATTGATTGATACTAATCCCAAAATGGATATTTGGCCCAGGTTTTAGTTTCCTGTAAAAGAAAACTATTGAGATGGCTATTTGTCTGTCCGTCCGCACTTTTTCTGTCTGCCCTCAGATCTCAAAAACTACTGAGGCAAGAGGGTTGCAAATTGGTATGTTGATCATCCACCATCCACTCATTAAACACCATATTGCAGCCCTCTAACCTCAGTAGCTTTTTATTTTATTTTAGGTTTAAGTTAGCCATAATCGTTCTTCTGGCAACGATATAGGACAGGCCACTACCGGGACGTGGTTAAAGTTTCATGGGCAGCGACTCATACGTTATCATACCGAGACTACCGAAAGATAGATCTATTTTCGGCGGCCTTGATTATACGCTGTAGGGTCTGTACAGAAAACTCGATTGCGCCGAAGAAACTTCGGACCATTTTTTACTTGTTTGTTTTGTTATTAGAATCAGGCTCCTGTATTATGAGATGAGCTTTTAGAAGACTTAAGATTATGCATATGAATCGTTAGTTTAGGCGTTAAATGGTATTATTATTATTATTATTATTTTATTATTATTATTATTATTATCATAGTAGCAGTAGTAGTAGCAGTAGTGGGAGTAAGATTTTACTTATGATAGTGAACAAAACCCATATCAAGAATAATTACAACTTCTCATCTTCAGAAACATGACAAACATCCCCGATGGTCAACAACAACTTCAGCTGAAATCTGACATAAACACAAAGCCCAGACATTCAATCGCAAGCATGGCACTCCACATGCAACTTGCACGTGCCAAACATTAAATAGTTGGACAAATGCAACGCTGGTCGGTTTGTTTTGGCGAGCAAAAATCTTTTATGCAGTGCACATGACACGAACTCAGAGCTCTGGACAGCAG
>NC_089771.1:17707883-17710383 GCF_040412425.1 Macrobrachium rosenbergii | reverse complement strand
CCTTTTTTATCTATTAGTTCAAAACAATACTTCCAGAGTAAAGCCTTGTTTTTCAATACGAACTTATTTGTAAAACACAAAACTAACCAGTGTCCTCTCCCAACCTGTACATTGAAGCTGATACTGACTCCAAAATTCCCAACACAGAAAATTTAATGTCCTGTTTACTGAGCTTTGTTGGATTCGACAACTGTAGTAGGACAAATCTAGATATTAATTTTCGTGTACTGTTATTTCACAGGCAGTAATTACAGAGAATGATGACTTTGCAAATGACCACTTTGTTTGCATGACAGTGGAGTGCGTTCTGTGCATTTCTGACTGTGGTGCTGTGCGTTATCATTATGTGGATGGAATTGTACAAATGTACTTGTTTTTTTATTAAGAGAGTGTACAGGGGTTAGAGTTTTGTGTGGTATTCGAATTAGTTCATACAGAAAACAAGAAAAAAGGTTTACCAGTTAACACACCCATATATATATATATATATATATATATATATATATATATATATATATATATACATATACATACATTATATGTATATACATGTATATATATATATATATATATATATATATATATATATATATATATATATATATATATATATACATACATACATACATTATATGTATATATATATATATATATATATATATATATATATATATACATATACATATACAGACATACATATGAAATACAAAAACACCGTATCGTGCTTCTCAATTATCAATAGATGGATCCACAATGATGCTCTTGTTTAGAGAGGCGAGAAGTGTATTTGTAAAAATTTTTACACAGTTCTGTAAAAATTTTACAGGATACATTCGCCTCTCTAAACTAAAACATCTATAATCCCCTTCTATTGATCATATGCCTTACACACACACACACACACACACACATATATATATATATATATATATATATATATATATATATATATATATATATATATATATATATGTGTGTGTGTGTGTGTGTATATGTAATATGTATGTGTGCACTAACACACTCGACGAATCTCACACGCTTTATGTATGGCTTGAAGCCAGTATTAATAACCAGGCTGAAACGATAAAACGGATATTGAATATTGATCCCTTGTTGCTTCTTTCTGATTGGCTATGTTGAACCGACAGATTTGTATCAGGGTTTAATTAACAAAGTCATGATTGGCACATTGTTTGGTCATACCAGCCATTCCTTTTGTGGGGATTGATTTGCCAAGTATCGGATTACGCTGGGGATGAATTAGGCATAATACTGAAATTACTTGGGTGCTGGGCAAAATAAGCAGGCTTTTGTAAATAATTCTGGGATGGAAGAGAGTACTGAAATAGCGTCATTTTTGAGAGGGAATATATATATATATATATATATATATATATATATATATATATATATATTATATATATATATATATATATAATATATATATCTATATATATATATATATATACAGTATGTATGTGTATATATATATATATAAATGAAGGTTATTCTCTTACAAAATATATATATATATATATATATATATATATATATATATATATATATATAATGTATATGTATATGTATGTATATATATACACTTATTTGTAAAAGAAGGGTTTTCTATCATAGAGAGACTCATGTAAGCAAAAATACCATTGACAATGAAGAGAGAGAGAGAGAGAGAGAGAGAGAGAGAGAGAGAGAGAGAGAGAGTGAAGGGTTCTGTTTGCTTTGAGATAGAATTCCCAATTTTGTCTCTCTCTCTCTCTTAGATTCTATCTCCAAGTGAGAACGCATATCAGACTATAAAATTTTAAGTAGAAAAAAGGTTAATTATTTGACTAATAACTTCAATAGATTTCATTCTAGAATAATGATTCATCTATAACGTAGTTAATACACTCACTCTTGGCAAAGTTTTATTATTTCAGTTTCTGATTAAACTAAAAAAAAGTTACGTATAATTATATAATGATCATATCTCTATGAAAAACTTTTTTTTTCATATTATGCTCATTAATAGTTCAGAAATTAATTTCTGGATATTGAAGTGTATTTACTCAAACGCTTCATTATGGAAACAGCTACTGAATTAGAAATTTGTCTTCGTGAATAAATCAGTTCATGCAATTGAAATTTGCTCTTGGGTAATGTAGTCGCTACATTACTGTAAAATTTTCTTAATTCTCTTGTTTTTATTCGCGCAATTATACGAGTAACTTTCATAAATTTTGGAGCAGTCTTCAGATAGGCTAAATAGTAAAGAATCAAATGAAAACTCTTAATATTGTTGCAAAGAGAAGTGTACACATAACTTAATCATAAATCAATGACTGAAATGTTTAAGAACAGGGCTACGTGTCTAATCACAATTATAATCACCTATTCAAAGACAAACAATCGCAACTAGGAAGAGTTCGATCTCCTTTCCAGGAATTCTGGAAATATGAAGCGGGTTAGGACAACTACATTATTATCCTTCCAGTAATCAATCGAA
>NC_089771.1:17692883-17702883 GCF_040412425.1 Macrobrachium rosenbergii | reverse complement strand
TTTTAGCTTAATTATTTTCCCTCACCTTGTCCCTTCGTTGCACGTTGTTGCCAACAATTTGTCGTAAATTTGATCCCCTTCTACGAAAAAAATTTCTTTACCAATTCTTTTCCCCAAAATGAGGAGAAACTCTCTATCAGAGAAACTCTCTCTCAGAGAAACACTCTCCCGGAGAAACTCTCTCTCAAAAACCCTCTCTCCCAGAGAAACTCTCTCCCAAAGAAACTCTCTCTCAGGGAAACTCTCTCCCAGAGAAACTCTCTCCCAGAGAAACACACTCTCAGAGAAACACTCTCCCAGAGAGACTCCCTCCCAGGGAGACTCCCTCCCAGGGAGACTCCCTCCCAGAGAAACTCCCTCCCAGAGAAACTCACTCCCAGAGAAACTCACGTCCAGAGAAACTCACGTCCAGAGAAACTCCCTCCCAGAAAAACTCTTTCTCAGAGAAACTCACTACCAGAGAAACTCTCTCTCAGAGAAACTCACTCCCAGAGAAACACTTTCCCAGAGAAACACTTTCCCAGAGAAACACTTTCCCAGAGAAACTCACTCCCAGAGAAACTCTCTCCCAGAGAAAGTCTCTCCCAGAGAAACTCCCTCCCAGTGAAAGTCCCTCTCAGAGAAACTCCCACCCACGACGAATCCTTCATAATTAGCGGAGAGAGAATGTGGGAGGGTGTGAGGGAGTGAGGGAGGGAGGGAGAGAGGAAGGGAGGGAGAGGGGGGGAAGGAGGTGTGACATGGAGAGTCTCAGGAATTCTCAAAAACAGGGAAGAAAATGAAAGATTCTTTTTTTTCCACTTCTCTTGTCTCGAGTTCTTTCTGACGTCAGGTTTCTTTTGGGAAAGATCTGCCTGGGTACTTCCTTCCCCGTTCTTTCTCTCTCATGAAGGCGTCTGCTGATGTTTCTGGCTTCTTTATGGAATAATGTGCGCGTTCGTTAGAGAGAGAGAGAGAGAGAGAGAGAGAGAGAGAGAGAGAGAGGAGGAGGTTTAAAGTTCAACGTTCTATGAAATCAGGAAAAAGCTGATGTGTATGATACAAAAGGCACTTCTGTTATAAGTTCCTGGTGGAGAGAGAGAGAGAACAATTAGTAAATGTATGTTTATATATATATATATATATATATATATATATATATATATATATATATATATATATATATATATATATATATATATATATATATATATATATATATATATATATATATATATATATATCTTCTATATGTGTAATTGTAAAAAGCCACATTGACCTCTTAATTTTCTCGGATTCTTAGCGCTTTTTAGGATACGCTTTTCACTAGAAAGCCTTAAGATCCAAATGCAAGAAATATGAAGAAATTCTGATGCCCGGTAGCGGGAAACGAACCCAGGTCCACTAATCAGAACGAGGTACTTACTATTGTCGATCTGACCACGAGAAGGATAAAAGTCTATTGCCTCTCATACATACATATGCCTGTCGTTTTCAGATACATATATATATATATATATTAGAGCTGAAATAGACCCATCCTCATCATTGTAGCCAAGTGGACAATCGATTTTTATTGCTTTTTAGGCTGAAATTTATATGTAGAATCTACTGGTCACTTTTTACCAGATACATATGTAATTGTAGTAGCCACAATGCCCTCTTAACTTTCTCGAATTCTTCGCACAGTTACATATGTGTCTGGTAAAGTGACCTGTAGATTCTTTTTTGTTATACATATACATATATATATATATATATATATATATATATATATATATATATATACATATATATATATATATATATATATATATATATATATATATATATATATATATATATATATACATACATATATATGCATATATATATGTATATATCTGCATATATACATATGTATATTTATATATATGCATATATATACATAAATATGTATATATATATACGTAAATAGGTATATATATATGCATATATATGTATATTTACACATACACAGTATATGCATAGCATATATATATATATATATATATATATATATATATATATATATGTGTGTGTGTGTGTGTGTGTGTGTGGGAAATGTTTTCCAGTTACTAATTGTTCTCTGTCTGTCTGTCTGTCTGTCTGTCTGTCTGTCTGTCTGTCTCTCTCTCTCTCTCTCTCTCTCTCTCTCTCTCTCTCCACCAGGAACTTATAACAGAAGTGACTTTTGTATCATACACATCAGCTTTTTTCTGATTTCATAGAACGTTGAACTTTAAACCTCCTCTCTCTCTCTCTCTCTCTCTCTCTCTCTCTCTCTCTCTCTCTCTCTCTCTCTCTCTCTCTCTCTCTCACGAACGTGCATATTTGTACATATGTATGTATATACATATATATGTATATATGCATATATATATGTATATGTATACATATGCATATATATACATATATACATATAACATATTTATGTATATATATACATATATACAAGAATTTCCATATCCTGGCTTACTCTCGCGTCAGTAACATAATCTGCTAAAAGCCTTGGCAATGCTATGAATCCCAGCTTCCCTAATGAAAAGAAACCTTACCTAAATTTTACGTTATCGAGAATCTTTGTTATAAGATTTAGCGTTATTGTTTCACTTTTTCTGAGATTTCCTTAGTAGAAATGAGACATTATGTCGACACAAGATATTCTTGGAGGGATTAGAAATGATTCTTCGTATTTCTGCAAATCTTGGTTTTGTATATTTTATAAGAATTAATGATGAACGATAATATCATTTAATATATAGACTATATTACTATACTCATTACGATATGGAAGTGGTTCTTTTAACTTTTTATGATGTCATCTAGAATAGAGAACCTGAAGCTGAGGGCGTTTCCACCACAGTACATGTCAGAAACACACTCCGGCAACTTAATTCATACATATCACAAACATGTGGAAAACAAGTCGACTACCATCATTGGAGTACGAATCTTTGGCAATGCCAGATAATCTATGAAGCAGTGGTCTGGATTACTAATGAGTCGTCAAGTTGTATTCAACATATTCATGATGTGTATTCAACAAGTCAACTTATATTCAACATGTTTTGTGATGTGTGCGAAAAGTGGCAGACCCGAGTTGACGACATATTTTCCTACAGTGGGGACGCTCCCTTAGAGGGATCGGATCATCCGAAGACGGGCCACTTTAACCATTTAACCATCTGAATTATTCGTATCATTCGGAGAACGGAGCTCTGATAATTGCTGTGTCCTATCGCCGTGTCATAAGCTTATGAATAACGTCTTATCATCCCTCGTTAACCAGGTCATTAGATTTAATCATCTGTAATTTGACCTCGTTTGCTGAACGGTCGACCTCTTAGGCGCGACATCAGGGCGTGACCCATTTCACATTCGGACCAGTCACTCCATTGGGGGACTTTGCAGTGTGTCATCAATTGATTGTTTCAAGGGGCAGATGGGTCGATGATTCGTGTAAAGGCTGTTGTCAGGTAATTGACACTGGATCCCACACGTTTGTTTTAAATGGACCCCAGAAAGGTATTAATTAGTTCTAACTCATAATAAAAACCTTTTTCGAATGACTAAATTTGAGAAAACATTGGTACCATTTGTACGGTAATTGGAACTGAGTCAAACTTATTTGTTTTAAATAAGTGTTAATCAATTACAAGTCATTACAAAACGCGCTGCGGATGAGTAAATTTGAATAACACTTGGTAAGGCGAAATATTCGAAGGAAATGAAAACAGAAAAATATAAGCGAAGAAACTTAGTAATATCCCCACCACGCAGGGCCTTCCAGTACCTAAATGACAAATTGAGACGAAGCTCCAACCACTCATTTATTCAGATGGTATCGCAGCTATGGGAGACGCCAGCTGAGCTGCCCATTATGGAAAAGAGACCCAAGACGACGGAATGGGACTTAATTTGCTGGAAGGGGGAGGATCAGCTGGATATGTCTCCATTACGTTCTTTCTCCCCGTGTGTTAATGAACGGGGCCGAGGGAGCCGTTTGTTACGACAAGTCTTTTTGCCAGTTTTCGGTTGGAGGAAGAAGATGCGAAGTTGGTTTTGCTGCTCGCTTGATTTAAAGGGAGGTAGGATATATTGTCTCTTGGAACGCAAGCGTTTGTTTTGTTAAAGTTTGAGCGCGTTTGGGCTAAACATCAGTAAATAAATACACACAAACGTACATAAACACCCACAAGCACGCACTGTTTACGATTCAGTAGTTATTCCACTGAACGTTTTAAGTGAAGTTGTCCTTGAATGAGATTTGTGGGTAATAACATTTCAAATCACTGGTGACATCGCAAATGATTACTCCAGGATTTTCTTCACTAGTTCTAGATTATCAACTACGCACCAATTGTCAATTTTTCATAAGATGTATTTTAACAGAGACCTTTCACATTCACAATTGATTCATGATACCGTTTTCCTACCGAAAACAACCAGATTCGCAGAACAGCAGCACCAATATGCAGTAAATGTGCCTCGCTGTCGAAGTTGTCAGTTCCAGAGGTCCTTTATCCCTCACACTGTTGGACTGTGGAACAATCTCCCTGAGGATGCTGCGCAATTGGAACTTCAGAAGTTCAAGCGAAGATGCAATGCATTACTACCCTAATATAACTCTCTTTGTATTCTAATAATTTCCTTACATTTTTATTTATGAATTTATTTATTTGTTACTTTATCTGTTTTTTTCTATTAACTGATCTCCTCTTTCTTTATTTCCCATTACCTTCTGTTGCTTCTTTCGACTGAACACCATAATCTTGGGAGGCTTGAAACCATATGAATAGGGTTCAACTTTTGAATAATAATAATAATAATAATAATAATAATAATAATAATAATAATAATAATAATAATAATAATAATAATACCATGAAAAATTTTATGAAATCCAAATTTTTATGTATATTTCAGTGAACACCATAATTATGTAACAACAAAATATAGGGATGTTCTAGGTTGTAAACGAATTAATATGCTGTATTTTTCATATTTCATATCCACATTAATCTTAATGATTACGGCGTCTGATCAGATTTGAATAAAAAATTTTATTTAACGGTACATCAAATCAAACAATGTTTTATATAATATCGAGTCATGGACGCCATCAGTTTTATGATAATGAGTTTAATGTTTTATATTTGATCATTACTTCAACGTTTAAATTAGTTTTGTCTAGCGTTGAGAGACAGGAGTCTTGAATAAGTTATATATATATATATATATGTATATATATATATATATATATATATATATATATATATATATATATATATATATAATATATATATATATATATATATAAATATATATATATATATATATATATATATATATATATATATATATATATATATATATATATATATATATATATATATATTGTAACGAACTCAGATCTTTTTTTCTAGAACCAGAAACACATTTTCTTTACTATTATTTGGGGATCCTTTTTCCTGACCAGCTCAGTGCAAATACCAGGCAAGAGCCAGTCACTGGCTCAAAATTCACAAAGTAAATTCAACTCTCAAAGATGGATAAACAACACTGACGTAAATTTAACAATCAAATTTTAATTTACAAAAACTTCATACAACACAAAAAGCCCCCGAAAAGCTGCCTTGAGGAACTAGAAAAATACTTATACAAACTTTACAAAAAATAAACACTTAAAAACCATCAAGCGCCTACCTAACTTTTATACCTTGAGTCGAAGGGAAAGAAAGGCGTAAGAGGTAGAGAACCACGCACTTACCCGAGCGTACGGCAGACGGAGACACAGGGAGAAATAAACCTTAATCCTAAATTTTTTACAAATAAATCACTGTTTAACATTATACACCTTACAGGTACATAATTTCCCGAACCGACGATAATACAAAACTGAAGATATTTATATAAATGGCTGTTCCACTCAAGGATCACTGGAGGACCCCTGTAGGATCACTAAAGGCGTCCATACACAGAGGGGATCAACAAGGGCACCAAGGTGGTTATGAATAATATGCAGAGGAGGAGAACACAAACGGTTTGCTTACCGTTCTCCACCACTAGAAGGCCTCCTGACGACTCCAGGGGGTCAAACACACGGCTAAAGCCTGCAGCAGTGGCAAGCAGCGGCTCAAAAGCACCAGGAGTGATAAACAGTGAGAGGCAAAATCAGTCCATTGGGACCTCTCAGTAACGACGAAGGCTGCAGGGGCGGGAGCACAGGACTTCCAGTAGAAAAAGCCGTAAGGAAAAAATATTGAATGACCTCCTCTGTTGGGGGCCGATGCTCTCTCGCTGCCCAGACACACCCAACGTAGAAGTTCGGGGAAAAGAGAGCAAAAGCGTAATCACAGAATGGGCAGCTCAACAAGCGAAGCACTGAAGACAGTAGACCGCTCAACAAGACATTAAAGAAGAGAGACCAGTGAATAGACAGTATACAAATAGCTAAATACAAAGCCTTGGGTGGGATTAAAGAAAGTTCAAAGAAAACTTTTTCATGACTTAACTAAAGCAATAAAATTATATTTATGGAAAACCAAGAACAAAATATTTAAAGCAATTCTCCACAATATATATATATATATATATATATATATATATATATATATATATATATATATATATATATATATATATATATATATATATATATATATATACTGTATATATGTATATATATATGTATATATATGTATAATATATATATATATATGTATATATATGTATATATATATATATATATATATATATATATATATATATATATATATATATATATATATATATATATATATTATATATAATCCAGATCATGAATTAAGATGTGAAAGCCATCAGAAATAAATCTAGAAGCCGATCACTTATTTATGTGTTTTCCGCCGAGTGCGAACAAATAGAAATTTGATAACCAGTCCACCACTTAGATATTTTCCCTCCGAAGCCTTTAAACACTATGATTAATCCATCAGTTACTGGGAAATCTATCTGTGTGGTTGACAGCTGAATGTTTTAGTTTTTTTCTTATATTTTTAAAGAATGTAATTTATTTTGCTCTATTTTTTTTCAGCGGTGTTGGTTCTCACATAAATTTTATATTCACGTTTTTCATGATTCTCATTTTCTGTTAGGAGTACGTGGGCCGACAGAGACAGGTAATACATATAATATAAGATTCGTTCTTGCTCTAGAGAGCAGGAAAAAATTGATTTCGTTTTCAAAAGCTATTGGAATATTAGATCATTTTTGGTGGCAAAGACAGGGAATACATAATTTACGACTCTTTCATGGTCTACAGAACAGTAATATTTAATTTTGTTTCCAAAAGCTACTGGAAAAATAAACTATTTTTTGCTTAGGTTTCAAAACAGATATGTTGTTAAGAATAAGCCTGTCTTTTTCTTGGATTAAGTTTCTACAAATCCGTATATATCTGTCAGCTTAATCCTTTATTAACCATTTGATTTTATGCTGCTCTAAATATGTACCAACTCACTTGTCCTTTGCACATAATCAGCTAATTTTTCTAACCTATTTCCTTTAACATATAAATTCACCATTCACTACCTTAGTTTACACACACACACACACACACACACACACACACATATATATATATATATATATATATATATATATATATATATATATATATATATATATATATACATACATACATTACATACATACATACATACATACATACATACATGCATACATGAAGACAAAATCCACGATTTAAGGAAAGAAAACAATGGAATGCTGCAAGGCCTTTCGACGTTGGGGTCCCTTACTCTGCTGGAACAATGGACTAACGTTGAAAGGCCTGCAGCACCTTCGTTGTTTCTCTTCCTTGTGGATTATGTCATTATTTATATATTCATCACGTTCCATATTTTGTGATTCAGTTATACACACACACACTCATATATATATATATATATATATATATATATATATATATATATATATATATATATATATATATATATATATATATATATATATATATATATATATATATATATATATATATATATATACATACAGCACTTTAAATAGCGCAGTTTACCCCCTCCTCTCTCTCTCTCTCTCTCTCTCTCTCTCTCTCTCTCTCTCTCTCTCTCTTAATTAACTCTTCATGAGGATAAAGCATCTCAAAAAAAAAGAAAGTCTAAAGTAGCTTTGAGAAAAGTGGGAGGAAGGCTATTTGACTACTCGCGGATGAAGCGTTTTTCTCTGCCGTGACTCTTGACATTTATGTGTCTGTCCTTAGAGAATTTCCTCTTCCTCTTGGATTGCCTTGCGCTCTCCTTGATGAGTTCTAAGAGGAAACTAGAGGAAACTCATCCAAAAGATTAAGAAGCCTTTAAGATTTAGTTTTTTCCCGGAATATATATATATATTTTTTCTGTATGAGTGGCCCTTAAAATTGCTGTTTATGCGACAGAACCATATATTTCGATTAACAATCCCGTCTGACATATATAGAGGTGATTTTTTATTTATTTTTTCTCAGAATACACTTTTTATCCTGAGAGATGTTTAAAAGACCTAGAAAAAGAGTATTTACACGACAAAACTATGTATTTCGATTAACAATCTCGTCTGACATATATAGTGGTCTTTTCTATTTATTTTTATAGAATATATTTATTGCCCCATGTCAGGTTTAAAAGGCTTCTAAAAGCGCTATATACACGACAAAACCATTCATTTCGACCAACAATCTCCGGTTTTGTCGTGTAAATCGTGTTTTTGTGGGATTTTTTAACTTCACAGAACGCTGTTTGATCACGGGAAAGGTCATTTATTGGCCTATATGCTTTATGAATTAGAACCTGTGGTTTTTTCTTATATATGATTAAGATCATAAATACATAAAATATCATATCCTGATCAAGACTTGTAATTATACACACTGATAAATACAAGCTAATTCGATTCATTGACACAAAAAGTTTTTAAATTCTTCAGTTAATTTCGTTGGCGATTATATATTGGCAGCTCAGTGTGAATCAAGTTACGTGTAATTTCGAGGTTTAAGTTTCAGATTTGAGTTACATACATACATACATACATACATACATACATACATACATACATACATACATACATACATACATACACACTCCAAATGAGAAAAACCCATAAGCATAAATACATACCTACATTACAAAAATAGTAATATTGAATGCCATACAATGACCTCTCTCTCTCTCTCTCTCTCTCTCTCTCTCTCTCTCTCTCTCTCTCTCTCTCTCTCTCTCTCTCTCTCTGTGCAAAAAATGAAACTTTGGTTAAATTTTCTCGGCCAGTGTTCACAGCCACTTAAATATTTCAACCCTTGTAAACAACTCTTCTTGATATTTCTTCACAAGAAAAAATTATTTTGTGACTCAAGGAAAAATGGTGTTTGGCTAAGTGATGAGTGACGTTTGCTGCCAAGAATGAAGCTTTGTTATTTTACTCTCTCTCTCTCTCTCTCTCTCTCTCTCTCTCTCTCTCTCTCTCTCTGTGTTTTTATAGCTATAATTTATTCAGGATGAAACGCATAAGCCTTTGGTGTTTTGCCTTCCCTTTTCATCTTTTATTTTTGTAAGATAAAATCAGCGTGAAAATTTTATATTATGATTTTATATTTCCTGTACATCCTATATATCAGAATTAAAGTTCATTACCATAGAAAAAGCTATTTCGAGTTGGCATTTGTTTTTCTTGTTTCCATTCTTTGCTTGCTGTAGATCTGACAAACATTGAAATTTTATTATTATTATTATTATTATTATTATTATTATTATTATTATTATTATTATTATTATTATTATTATTATTATTATTATTAATTCAGAAGACGAACCATTTTCGTATGGTAACAAGCCCACAGGGGCCGTTGATATTATTATTATTCAGAAGATGAACCGTATTCATATAGAAACAAGCCCACAGGGGCCACTGACTTGAAATTCAAGCTTTCTAAGAATGTGTCGCTCAT
>NC_089771.1:17680383-17682883 GCF_040412425.1 Macrobrachium rosenbergii | reverse complement strand
ATAATTTCTATGTATATATATCTATGTATATATACAGTAGATACATATATTAAGCCAGAAATATCGTTTAATATCTAATTCACTGTTCCTTAGGAATAACTTACAACCAAGAGGAATAAACTGCTTCGTTTAAAAAACGATACATGAGAGAGAGAGAGAGAGAGAGAGAGAGAGAGAGAGAGAGAGAGAGAGAGAGAGAGAGAGAGAGAGAAATCATTCTTCCTCTTACAAGGACAGGTATCGCCGTTCCTGATACCGGCACCACCCGTAATGGCGACGCTCAGGTGTTCAGATGCCCACCACGACCACTCGCGTTTGATCCCAGCTATTTAGAGGATAAGAGTTGCGTCCGGGTTGTGATAGTATTCTTTTTTTTTTGGTGGGGGGAGGGTGGGGAGTTATGGGATATGGGGTATGGGGGCTTTCTTAGAGCTCTGTTGTGTTTTGCTCTCTTGCAAGCGGTTACTTACTACCAGGATAGAACCTTGGCAAGACCAAAGTATTTTGTCATTTCCAAATAAATCGAGTGGCTTACTTTTTTGTGTTTTTTTAGAAATATCTTCCTTAATTTTTGCTATATATGTGTGTATGCATGTATGTATATATACACATATATATACATATATATTGTATATATATACATACACACATATATGTATATATATATATATATATATATATATATATATATATTGAGTATATAAATATATATATATATATATATATATATATATATATATATATATATATATATATATATATATATATATATATATATATATATATATATATATATAAATATATATATATATATATATATATATATATATATATATATATATATATATATATATATAATGTATATATAATGTATATATAATGTATATATATGTAATGTATGTGATTAAAGGATGGTTTGAATATGTAAATACTAACAAACAGGAGACAAACAGTAAATTTATAAATATACAGTCCTACTAAAATTTCATTAAAAAACCATCAATATTGCCAAGACTTTTCATAAGCTGACCAAAATAACTTCATTCTACGTCCAACCAGTAATAGCCTAAATGAACACATGAGCCAATTCGTACAAAATACTGTTGGCCAATGCCGGCGTTAGCTCTGTAATTCGTCATGACATGAATTAATAGGTTTTGCATCAAACAAAAAAGGCTTTTAATTATGTTTCGAATTTGGGGAGTCTGTGCCCAGATAGGTATAGCCACTACCTGATTGGGATCTATGTTGAATGGCTTTAATTCAGCTTTTTTGTTCGGATTTGGGAGACTCCCGTGGAGAGAGAGAGAGAGAGAGAGAGAGAGAGAGAGAGAGAGAGAGAGAGAGAGAGAGAGAGAGAGAGAGATTTATGTTTGAAATAATGCATACATTCTATAAATAGAGAGAGAGAGAGAGAGAGAGAGAGAGAGAGAGAGAGAGAGAGAGAGAGAGAGAGACGTACTTGAAATATATAAATATTTTCCATGAATTACTTTGTATTAATACACGGATTTGCTAACAAACCACTGACTGTTAATTTCGTTTTATACAGTAATTTGCTTTTATTAAAAATAATAAAAATCATAAAGAAATTGTCATCAGGAAACTATAGAAGACATAAATATAAAATCCCTTAAAATTATTAAAAATTATAAAAAAGAATTAGCATAAAAATACCACACAGGAGATATAAATATTAAATCCCTTATACGGTAGTGAACTAGAAGTATGAAAAATAAGGATTTCTCAAATATTTTTCCCGGTATCTAATTAGGAGTCGGTCGATCTCCCCAGTGCATTAGGAAAAGGATCTTTCCTCCTCCCTCGGCAGGATCATTCAAGGATTTCCTGAAGGAAAAAATTTCTTTGAGATCTGAACTCTAATGAATATTTCTCAAAATGGCTGGACTTCCTCTCTTTCCTATAGAGACGACGTGAATTTTTACTCGTAATGATATTTTGAAATTTCCCGTTTGGCTGATTTTATTTATGAAATTTAAATGGAAGCTGTTTCACTTTAATTTATATATACATTATAAATTCCGTAATTAACCCCAATTTAAAAATGTTACATGCATAAGTAATGTACCTCTAACGATATTTTGAAGCTTCCCGTTGGGCTGATTTTATCTATGAAACCAAATGAAAATAATTCCATTTTATTTTATGTATATTACATTCTCTAATTACAGGAAATTTAAAAATGTTCCTCGTATAAAATCATGCTTCAGTTAACGACCTAAATCATTAAAAAATTTCTGGGAAACGGTAGAAACACCAGTTTTGAAAAAGGGGAGAAACATTACCTTACATTTAACACCTTTCCAAATCGTACGCTTTTCTTCGAAGTTCTGAGATCGAAGGTTTATCCCTGAGCTATAAGCTGAACACTCTATCACTTTGCTGCTAGTCCAAAGAGAGAGAGAGAGAGAGAGAGAGAGAGAGAGAGAGAGAGAGAGAGAGACTCTTCGCTGTCTTTTTGAGCTTTACGAATGAGCAA
>NC_089771.1:17652883-17672883 GCF_040412425.1 Macrobrachium rosenbergii | reverse complement strand
TTTTTATCAGGTTATATTTTAACATCTGTAAGTTCCATTAAGCGCCATTGATAACAAAGTCTTTCTTCAGTCTTGCTGTCCAACCACTCCAACTCCCTCTTTTCACTTCAGGCTTAGGGCCGTAAGTTTCCAGCGCTTTGCGTGACAGACTGAAACCACGATGTTTTGATAAAATACAAAGGCTTTATCAAAATCTTTTGATAAATTGCCAAAAAACTCACATGTCTCAAATATCTCACAAATGATGAAAGCATCTCAGGATGGGTAAACGCAGATGATAAAACCCAGACTCTTCTTCTCGTTTCTAGTTGATGGACCATCCCAGAAAGTCACCATTCAGCTATAGCATTTAAAACGCGTCGCCAGGTAATGCCATTTGAATATATTGCCGTCTATAACATCTCTGGAAAATGGTCGTAAAAAATAGCGCTTGGTGATGCGATCGGACAGTATAATTTTATCGCGCGTGGAAGACGGAGGCGAGATTCAGATTATGCCCTACTTTTGGGTATAATAGTTTTGTGATTCCTTCCCAAAGGGATGGAAAGGAGTTTCAGATTTTACCTACCGTTTGGTTACAATATTTCGGTGATTCCTTCTCAAAAGGGTGGAAAGGAGTTTCAGATTATGTCCATCGTTTGGGTATAATAGTTTTGTGATTCCTTCTCAAAAGGATGGAAAGGAGTTGCAGATTATACCTACTGTTTGGGTACAATATCTCAGTGATTCCTTCTCAAAAGGATGGAAAGGAGTTTCAGATTATACCTACAGTTTGGGTACAATACTTTAGTGATTCCTTCTCAAAAGAATGGAAAGGAGTTTCAGATTTTACCTACCGTTTGGGTACAATATCTCAGTGATTCCTTCTCAAAAGGATGGAAAGGAGTTTCAGATTATACCTACCGTTTGGGTACAATAATTCTGTGGTTCATTCTCGAAGGAATGGAGAGGTGTTTCAGATTATACCTACCGTTTGGGCATAACAGTTTTGTGATTCCTTTTCAAAGGGATGGAAAGGAGTTTCAGGTTATACCTACCGATTGGGTATAATAGTTTTGTGATTCCTTCTTAAAAGGATGGAAAGGTGTTTCACATTGTACCTACCATCTGGTATAATAGTTTTATGATTCCTTCTCAAAGGGATGGAAAGGAATTCCAGATTATAACTACCGTTTGAGTATAATAGTTTTGTGATTCCTTCTCATAAGAATGGAAAGGAGTTTCAGATTATGCCGACCGTTCCTCCTCCGTATTTTGATAAAAAAGTATTCCTGACTACATCGCTGGACTGTTTAACAGTCTCCCAGAGGATGTTGTGTAATTAGAACCTCAGAAGTTCAAGTGAAGATGCAATGCATTACTGTCCTAAAACAAGTAACTTTTTATTTTAATAATATATTTACGATTTTGTCTGCTTATTTATTATGTTATGGTTTTTTCTTTCTAATAACTGATCTCTTCTTTCTGTAGTTCCTATTGTCTTCAGTAATTTCTTTCAAATGAACGCCATATTCTTTGGAAGCTTGAATTTCAAGTCAGAGGCCCCTGTATGCTTGTGACTTATGAATAGGGGTTAACTTTTTGAATAATAATAATAATAATAATAATAATAATAATAATAATAATAATAATAATAATAATAATAATTAATACCAAAAGATGAATATCCAAATGTGTCTATTCACAATGTATCACAAACATCATTTCCAATTATTCCATACGAACATCAGAATCGGCATCAATTTATATCTCTCTTGATAGCCGTGTCGGCGAAGTCATTGTCTATCGTTGTTTCTGAATCAGGCAGCGTTTCGATTTTTGAAGGGGACGAAGCACTTGACAGTTGTAATCCTCATTGGGTGTAAATCATTCCTGAGGTATAATGACTTGTATGTTAATTGATATTTGTGGTTTAATGTTTGTGAATGGAAAAATGTTACGTGTATAAGTGATAAATGTAGCCTATATATATATGTATATGTATATGTGTGTGTATGTGTATGTGTATGATACACACTCACATATATATATGTATGTATATATAAGCAAATATACATAAATATATACATGTGTGTGTATATATAAATAATATATATATATATATATATATATATATATATATATATTGTATATATATATATATATATATATATATATATATATATATATATATATATATATATATATATATATATATATATATATGAATATAAGGCCATAAAACACTATTTAAACATTTGCAACCATATATTTCAGGCACTTGCAATGTTTAAATAGTGTTTTATGTCCTTCTTATATTCATATTACATCATATTACAGGAAACGATATATATATATATATATATATATATATATATATATATATATATGTATATATATATATATATATATATACATATACATCCACCTTCGTATGAATACACTCTAAAGTTTCCAATATAAATTTTTCTCAATAATGTTTTCCAAACAGACATTGTTTCCCCATCTGGCGCGTCGCCTCTTCGTACGTTAATTAAATTGTTTCTCAGATCAATAGATCTCGGTGCCACTTTTGGATCAAGCAGCCAAACAGTGGTGCCACTCACGACAGCATTCTGAAATCCTCACGAGACAAATGCATCGAGTTTCCTTAATAACGCATAATGCTGTATACAACGAGTCACGTTTCTGGCGCTGTTTGCAAGACGGGTTTCGGGGGAACTCTTTAAAAGATCTAGTTGTCAAGCTCCTTTGCTCCTTTTCCTACTTTTCTTTTAAACTACAGACATCACCTTGATAATACGCGATTACAACACAAATGCATCGAATTTCCTTATTAATGGAATATGTTGGAAGCAACGAGTAACCTCTCGGTTGCAGTTTCCATTTCGGGTTACGAGAAAAACTTTTAAAAATCTAGTTGTCAAGTTCATTTATCTACTTTTCGTTCAAACTACAAGACAGCACCTTGATAATATGTGATTAAAAGACCTGCAACGTTCAGTTATCTAATTTGTAAACAAAGAGTAACCTCCCGGTGGCAGTTTGCACTACGAGTTACGGGAGATATTTACAAATATCTAGATTTCAGATCATTCATCTACTTTTCTTTCAAACTACAGACATCACCCTGATACTAATTGGTTACAAGGCTTGCAAAATTCAATCATCTACAGTACATCTCCCGCTCAGGAGCTTCTTGTAGTGAGCTTTCCGAAGCCTCCAGATGACCGTCATAAATTTTTGGAACGCATAACCTTGCGTTATAGGGCCATAAGGGTTAGCCATCGAAGTCAAGTCTGATTTAGTGATATTGCTCAGGGAATCAGGGTCTCAGGTCATTGATTGTAGTTGCTAAATGTTCGCCTTTTATAGAGTAAAGGTTTTACGGGGGTAAAATTATGCAGTTTTACCTGTAGACAGATTTTTGATTATTCTTATCTAAATGGATACGAATCACCCTTCATTTTACTGTCTTGCTTTTCATTTCTGATGTGAAATTAATGTCAGTTTAGTCTAAAAACCAATAAAATCTCGCTTTAATAATTATTTTGATTTAAGTAAATGTAAATTATAATAGACCAAACTGCAAATCTATAATTAGTGCAGCAGATTGCTGTAAAAATCGTTCAGATAGTGAAACAAGCATGAAATTTGGCACAAACATTCCTAAGACTACGCTCTCTTAGAAAGAGACTGGTCACCTGAAAATCCAAGATGGCTATTTTCCGTGGCCGCCCATCTATAAAATTGAGATTCACTGGTTTGGGAGCATCTATTGGATGGAATATGCCAGTTTTTTTAAACTCGACTTTTAGGTTATAAAAATGTTCCATACCACACATTTTATTGAAAACCCTTACTAAATGAATTGTAAACCAAGATGGCGTACAAAAATGGTTGCCATAAAGTTTTTCTATCCCTGCGCTAGCAGACATAGAGACCAACTGTTTTATTTAATGGTATATTAATGTGATCAGACAGTTTAACTATGCTATTTTCCAGCTGAAAAGTAATGTATGGTCACATACAACATTGTGTCTGAAGACTGTAAACCATAAAAGAAAAGAAGAGAAATACGGACTAAACGTTAACAATCTGTATAGGTCTCTCAGCTTCACCTTTGAAAAATCTGAGGATAAGAAGGTAGGCATAGCATGACAACGTTGGATGCTCAAGCTAGATTATCTACTGAAGAGAGGGCAATATTTATCTAGGATTTCACATTTGCAAGTGCACAGAGCTGTGCCAGGAAGACCAGCTTGTAGCACTCTGCACCTTTCCCGACAGCCTGCTTTGCATCCACATTTGTAAGCTGTTGGCAACTCTTGCTAAGGGCAGGTTGGTTGTCCAGAGGACTTGCCATGTTTCTTCCCAACTTTTGCCATCCCACCAGCAGGGTTCTCTGGCTGCATGACCTGGTGGCCTGCCCTCACACACAACCAGCCTGGTACGCGCAGCAGCACGCTTGGTGTGTTGGAGGGAGCTCTCCCTGGTTGGTGGAATGGCCTCATGCCTTTGTTTTTCTGGCAACATATCAAGTCTAGCCTCATCCACAGTGCCAGCAGTGCTGGATCTTTCATACATAAGTATGACAAAACCTCTCCAGGACCTTCAGGTCACTCTCTTCCCACTCTGAGAGGTAGTGACTCAGTTTGGAGAACACAGTGGAGGCCTCTGGAAAGATGTTCCATGTCTGCCAGGCGGTCTTCTTGCTGCTCCGGAAGCTGACACTGTATCACAGCCTGTGACATGGAAGAAGAAGCATGCCATTCACCTTCTCCTGGCCCAGAGGATTGCACAGGTCATGCACAGCAATCAGCGCAGGCTCTGGCCTTGGCAAATGCCACCATAACTTCTCTAGCCTAGATTGTGGAGAGTGGAGAAAGCACTGACTGCAACGACAAGAACATCTGTGTCATTTGCTTTAACCCGTGATGGTCTTGGCTCCATGTTCTGTGGCATATTTGGCATGGAGAAAGATGCGGGTGTCAGCTTCCTCATGAGAGCACTTTTCCAGTCCCTGAAGACTAGCCTCATGTGAGTGCTGAGGACAACAGACCCTTTCGTGGCAATGACAACATTTGTGGCATCTGGGCAACTTTGTCTGCCAGGAACTGAACAACTCTGTCTTTGTTGGCATCGTGTCTTAGGAAATTGCGCCAGTTGGATGGATTGTGTTCTTGTCTGTCACCTTGCGCCTTCCTCCTGACCACGTTGGAGCCTGGTCTCAGCTTTGAGGCTGGATGTATTGTATACATCAAATACAAGATGTGATGATGTGTACTTGCTGCTATAGGATTGTATCACAGGCAAGAAGTCGCAAAGTGCATAGCCTCAAGGTCTTTTTCCTTTCTTTGGTGGCAAGGCATGGACCAAAGCTGATCATCTACAATGAGGACATCAGTCTTTGGTTCTTTGTCTTCTAGTGTAACATGACTCTCAGGACCGAGGTCAGCAGAGACTTCTGACATGTGTACAGCCTACCACCCTCACTAAGGAAGCTGGGAATGTTTGATTCTCGTGCTGGAAGAATTCCTGCAGATCACATTCACGGCTCTGACAGGATATAAATAGCTTTGAGAAAAGCTGGCAATCCTCCTTCAGAAGTTTCTGCTTTGACTGTTCTATTGAAGTTAGTGATGAGCTGATCACGTCAGATTCACTGCATCATCTATTTCTGGGTGACTATGACCTTGCTCCGGGGCCACTGATACTCCAGTGCAAGCTGTGGCCCCAAGATATCTGTGGGTGCTTTGGTATTGCAGTGTTTGGTGGCACAGGTTCTTGTTTGAAAGGAAGCTGGTGAGATGTTTGTGAATGTGTCCGGCAATTCAGGCACCGACCTCTCACTTTCAGGTGCAAAACTTTAGTTGCTGTCTTTCCTGTCCAGTGTTCCGCCATCTTGGTGGGGTGCTGAAATATGGAGATGCTAGTTCCATGGAAGGCGACTGGTCTTGTGGCAACAAAGTTGCAGATGGGTTGTGTATCGATGTGTCCATCACCCAGGGGTGAACAACCCGCAGTACTATTGTTGGAAAAGAAGTAGGGACAGACCACACCTCCTCCACATATTTGCTAACTGTGGCATCTCTAACTGTGCAGACCTCCAGTACTCTGTCATAAAGAGATACTGAGCCATACTGATGCAGCATTTTCAACCAGGTTTCTCTTCTGGTTTTGCATAGACTGAGAGTCCCATGTAGACTGGGAATGGTGTTTCTCTGTCTTTGGAGTGTCTATGAGTTGTTGCTCCTCTTTGTATCGGGGAGTAGCAGTTGAACTGCATGAGCTGTGCAATGGCCTGGTCTGACTTTGATGCTCCAAATCGTAACTGTGACTTGATGTCAGCCCCATGCTCAACCATCCCTACAAACTGGAGCAGGAGAGGAGGCACAGAATTTCGTACACAGAAGCCCTCAGAAATGTGCCATCAAAACCGTGACTGATGATCAAGTACAGACTTTCTGAGAATGTTTGCTGCTTTAGCAATGATAACTGCCCTCTGAAAGATCAGATGAGATTGAGCAAGTGCTTTCCCACATCCTTTGAAATGCAAGTAATACATCTCTGCCAGATTTTATGGCTCAAGTTCTGGAATTTCTGCGAAGTTTGTCTTTGAGTCTCGTGGAATTTACACTTGGTGACTCTACACCCAATTGTTCCAGACGTTGTTGGTGAGGTGGCAAATATCTGCCAGCCGAAATGTGACTGGATCGTCCTGAACAAAGGTTGTTTTCAACAATGTATGTCATCAGTTCTGACAGAACTAGTGGATACACATCTGATTGACTCAGTTACCTTGGTCTTTCTCAAGGCTCCTCCCTGGTAGGACCTTTTTCTGTTGTAGTGGTACAAAGACAGGCATGGTGATACTTAAACTCCTGTGCAAATGACATCCCCACCAGTCAACTTAAAGGAGCTTGCTATCACTAAGTATCTCTGCACATTCAATTTCAAGTCAAGGCTCTTATACTAGCCTGTCTGAGATCAGATGCAGGTGCCACTTTCAACAGAAAATGCAAGCTTCATTGTCATGACTGGTTCGGCGCAGTTTTGCACGACTAGTCTCAGTGTTGCTGGTCTGGTTGGCTGATTGTCGCTTTCTCACGGTCAGTTTAGTGTTGTTAAACAACAAGCGACAGTTCACATGGTATTTTTGCTGCATTTTTCCTGGAGAGTGGCCTCATGCCATCACTCATCCAGCCTTTGCTGGGATCCATTATCAGTGGCATTTTCATTAATTTCACTGAACATGGGAATGTTCCTTGCCAGCATTGTGTACCCATCATGGTCTAGACATGATGACTTGGAGGTGATGTCAGGTGCTCCACCTCTTTTGTCCTTTCTGACAAAGACAACACAAACTCAGTTTGTTTTTCTACTGCTCAATATTGATTGGCAATCACATTCTGCCATGATTTCACTTTTTGATTAAGGCCGAGGGTTATCCTTTACCACTTAAACAAACACACATTCCTGTGTGGGATTCCAACTAGGTTCGGTCTCCCTACACCTGGCCAGTCATTCATCCAGTGCCATTTAAGTCCGTTATGATCTGCTTGCCATCCGGTAAGTGCATGAACCATCATGTACAGCCCCATACCCCCTTGGCTCGGCTCTCCGCGCTGGCACATCCTGCCCATTCAGGTGCGCCTATCTAACTATAGCTGGTCTGGGGCTGTTAGAAAGCATTTGGGACACTAAACTAAACTATACTACAACTACTAGTCTAAGACTACAGGATTAGTAAGCTGGATTAGCTGACACTGAAACCCCATGCTGAGTTACACAGCAGTGATGTCGCCAGTGTGCCCTGGTTGTGTGCAGACATACACTCTTTACATTTATTAATTTTCCTTCAAAATTGATGAGTTATTCGAAAGAGATGGCCTCATTAGGATCTAAAACCACAGAAACCAAGATCCATGCTTAAAACGATAATTGTTGAACGAGCATTATTTCTCATTATAATTATTGTTTTCTACCTTTTCTTGGCAGCGTTTCACATAGCCCCATATTTAAAGGTAAACTGTACTGGGAAGCCAGAAACATAATATTCACAAGAAACAGTATGGAAGAGCTTTACCATATTGCTAGAAGCAAATACATGCCATTCTAGTGAAAAATTAGCTGTAATCTGTCGATACTGGCTGCCATCTTGGAATTTGGCCGCCATATTAAGTTTTTGCGTGGCCAGCGCCCTTTCTGATAGAGGAACTTTAAAGAGCACTTGTGCAAAATTTCATGCTTGTTTCACTATCTGAACGATTTTATGAAATATGCAATTATCTGCTGCACTAAGAGAGAGAGAGAGAGAGAGAGTTGTAAAGAACTTTGTCAAAAGAACGAACAGCTGACAGATCACGAGTCACTTCAGAGAAAGAAAGACCCATACTGTAGCATCGTCGCTGTAAATAAAGAAAAAAAAGCAGCCTTTTGCCATTCGGGACATAAGGTGAGAATAGACGTGGTGATGGGTGCGCATACGCCTCTCACGCCGGCCTCATAGAGAGAGAGAGAGAGAGAGGAGAATGCGTTACATGACCATTTAAACCATTCCCTTTAGAACATAAATTTTCATATATTTTATATCCCTGTCACTCTGCACGTCCATCAGGGAGAGAGAGAGAGAGAGAGAGAGAGAGAGAGAGAGAGAGAGAGAGAGAGAGAGAGAGACATGCATGCATAAAAATAGATTTGAAAAACTTTCTTTAGATCTCTAATTCCCTTAAATTTAATTTTCCTGTCACTCTACATGTACGTCTCGTAGGGAGAGAGAGAGAGAGAGAGAGAGAGAGAGAGAGAGAGAGAGAGAGAGAGAGACATGCACACGTCCAAATAGCATCCAAACCACCTGCTCCAGATCTCACATTTTCCTAACCTTTCAATCCCTGTCACTCTACACGCCCATCCAAATCTTAAATCTTCTTCTTCTCTGAGAGAAAGAAAGGAAAATAAAAATGGCTGCTGCCTCCGGCATTGTCAAAAGGCGTTGGCCTCTTTTCATTCCTGAAGGCTTCTCGTCTCGTGGACGGCCTTCTTCATTCATCCCCCCGTCCGTCCCTTTTGAGGTCAGACCGCCCAAAAGTGGCCAGGTAGTCGAGGGCCCATTCTGTCTCCCCGTCTGCTATTTCAAGAGGCAGGTGCTTGCGTGTGCCTACTCAGCATATGAGAGACTGGACGAAGTGAATCGTCGACGTTCTGATTGACCGATTCGACAATTTTTGGCGGCTTGGCCAAATCTGATAAAGAATCGAGAATTCTTCTAAAAGGTGGCTCCAGCGAGTTTTTATCAAAATGATTTGGGGAGATTGGGCAAAGGATAGATAAGGTTCTTAGGCCGAGGTCGTTGAATATGCTTTATTGAGTTTCTTCTCCGTATATGTCATAATTTTAGGCATTACTCTTGATGCACAAAAGCATTTATTTATAATGACTTTATATGTAGGAAAGTTATAAACGAAACACTTTATTCATATTGTTTCCGAAAAGGTGAAAAACATATAGGCTGGTAGGTAAAATGACTGATTTGTTCTTGAATAAGGCGAAAAAATTTAGGCTCGTTCTCTGTCAACCAATTGTGTCTTTAGTTGATTTTGAGCAGTAAACTGGCACCAGGTACTTACACAACAATTGTGAGTAACAGTTCATGTGGAGAGTCGCAAAAGGTTAGCAATCTCAACCCACAAAGTGGAATTGTTTGTATCATCTGAAGTCAACCATCCCAAAAGTGAAAAAAAAAAAATTAGGATAAGAATATATAATTCTAAACAAGAAGTCGTGAGTCAAATGATAATCGGTGACAAAAAAATCCTTGATTCATCGAACCAACGGTTGAAAATAATGTAGACATTTCATAAACAAAATAAAGTATAGAGAGAGAACCCAAGTAACCTTCAAGGAAACGCAAGGAAAGAGATGTGGCATAGAAACTGGAAAATTCGGACAGAATAGCCTGTCGCCCTTCAGTTGTTAAAAGAATAAGCCGGATTATGACAGCAAGTGGAAGGGAACTGGCGAGAAATGGGGAATGAGAGGAAGAGAAGAGAGGGAATTCAAGATCAAAGACTGAAAGGCGTGAACTGTCAAATCGAAAGAACAAAAAAATGTATATGATTTAAGATACGCTCTGCTTTTTAGTTGTTGTTTTATACGAAAATTACAAATAAACGAATTTGATCACTAAATTCTGCTTAACTCTTTTCTTTTCGTCGTGGACGAATATATTTCAGGGTTTTCGGGGGACGTTATCTAGGACTAATATTTCTTGTGGGTCATTATCTTTATGATATTTACAATCTTTTGTTTATGTTTTTACGGTCATCCCCAACGGGCTTGTACTAAACACGCCGCAAACGTGGATACATACCGGGTTAAATCCCCTGGGGGTCACTATCTAGGAAAGATCCAAGATTTAAATGTTATCACGTTAAATCCACGAGCAGAAGTTTAAAAAAAAAATATATATATATATCCGACCACGAAGGGTACCCACTTCCTGCTGACTTTTGAGCCAGAAGTTTTTTTCTTTTACTTTTTTCTAAAGGTCCCCACGTTCTCACGTTCATGGAATATCATAACTTCGTAAAAATTTTCTCTAATAAAAACCGGAGCTTTGCTGAGTTTCTATGCTTTTTGAAAAGAGGAGAAAGTTTTTAGGTCAGAGAAAAGTTTTCGTGCAGGTTATTTTACACTCACACACATACGCACACACACGCGCGCGCATACACACACATACATACATATATATATACATATATAAATATTATATATATATATATATATATATATATATATATATATATATATATATATATATATATATATATATATATATATATATATATATATATATATATATATATATATATATATATATACGTACAGAGAGAGAGAGAGAGAGAGAGAGAGAGAGAGAGAGAGAGAAATGTCTACATTGAAGCTAGATATTATTTTTCTTGCCTGTTCTTTCTTCTTTCTCTCTTTCTTTCTCTCTCTCTCTCTGTATATATATATATATATATATATATATATATATATATATATATATATATATATATATATATATATATATATATATACCTCTCTTGTGGCCTAAAGCATAGTGTGTCACTGTAGTCCTGATTCCTCGTCCGTCGCTGGTCTGACCCACGGACGGTGGACTTATTATCAACTAAAAATTCCCTTCGGCAACATATATGAAAATATATTATTTCCGGAGGTAGAGTGAATTGATATTAAAGGACGTTTGTAGCTCTCGATTGTATATGAATCACGGTGATGTGGATAAATAGTCATATATATATATATATATATATATATATATATATATATATATATATATATATATATATATATATATATATATAAATATATATATATATATATATATATATATATATATATATATATATATATATATATATATATATATATATATATATATATATATATATATATATATATATATACTATAATTATCACTGTATAAGATATTTTGAATCTCTGTATTATTTTTATTATTAATATGATGATGATGATGATGACTATTATTATTATTGTATTATTACTATTATTATTATTATTCATTAGAAGCCTACAAACCTAGCTCTTTTTGTTCCATGTAATGAATTCCTTCATACAGAGAGAGAGAGAGAGAGAAAGAGAGAGAGAGAGAGAGAGAGAGAGAGAGAGAGAGAGAGAGAGAGAGAGAGAGAGAGAGAGAGAGAGAGAATTAATGGTCCCAGCCCACTAGTAATTCAAACTTTCAATCCCATAAAAACCGACGTATTGTTTCTCGAGGTACACATCAACGGACACTTTCATGTTTCTTTCCGCGAAGATTAATCGAATCTTTCGCCTCCTTGCAATTGATCTACGCAACAGGAGAGTTGCAGGAATGGAAGAACAATTCGGGAAAAGAGAGAGAAGGCTCGTGAAGGCTCTTGGAGGCAAATGAAGGCGAGTGAAAGTTTCTCATTGCAACACCACTGAAGAAGTTGGTATTGATCAGTCATTGGTTTCCGCTGGTAGCAATGACGGGATGTCAGTGTAACTCTGTGTGTGTGTGTGCGTTTGTTTGGCTCCAGTGATTATCTGAGAGAGACTCAGTCTAAACGGTTCTTTGATAAAAAAGGGATTTTCTAAATAGATCAGTTCAGGCATTTGACTTATTCCAAATCCAGTTATGAAATAATATACTCTTCAGGAGTATGCAAAGGCATGAGTAGGAAGCTCAAGAGAATGAGTGAAAAAGCAAACGTAGTGGACTGAGAGAGAGAGAGAGAGAGAGAGAGAGAGAGAGAGAGAGAGAGAGAGAGAGAGAGAGGCATATGTATGCACAAGAATTAATAGTGAATGTCAAATTTGATTCAGTTGTGAAAAATTGCGAAATTAATGAACAAACAATACTCAGACTTTAATATTAAAGAAACTTTATCCAATACTTCAGGTATATTTTCATTCAAAAATGTAAATACATTTTCCAAAAGGATAAAAAAAACTACATATTCACTTACTGGTAAACATAAATTTAAACGTCGAAATAACATTAATAAATACTAAAACTTAAACATGAGACAAAAAAAATGATGAAAATATCTCCTCATACAAGATCGTTACCTCACACGCAAGAGAGAGAGAGAGAGAGAGAGAGAGAGAGAGAGAGAGAGAGAGAGAGAGAGAGAGAGAGAGAGAGAGGCAGGCGCAATCATTAAACCGTAAGAAATATTGATAATCTAAAACATGAGAAACACAAAAATGATAATATCTTCTCAAACAAGGTCGTTACCTCACATGCAAAATAGAGAGAGAGAGAGAGAGAGAGAGAGAGAGAGAGAGAGAGAGAGAGAGAGAGAGAAGCCCAGTCATTACTTCGTAAGGAGAAGCTGGGCCATGAAGTGGCTACGTGTCAAAATCATTTTTTTAACCAAGAAATTTAGGCCTCGTTCAGAGGCAAAATTTTGAATACGGAAATTTGCGACGAAGAAAATGTCTGCAGGAACAAACTCTTAATTAACGTCAGGTGGAAGTCAATTACTTTAATGTACGAGACTAACACAGGGATTCCTGATGGGGGAAGAGCAGAAAAGAGTGAGAAGAAATTTTAATAATTTAAAGTATATTCCTTTTCAAAAATCCAAAAAAAGGATGGGAAATGGAAGACATATCCCTTAATAAATATTTCTTTATTGCTTGATTAAATCTATAAAGATAAGCTTAAATTTTAATGATTATTATTAAAATGACTCGAGTAACATATATTCCTAAAATATAATTCAGAAAAAGAAATAAGATATATATATATATATATATATATGTATATATATATATATATATATATATATATATATATATATATATATATATAATTCTAATATACTAACACTAAGTCTTGATAACATCTATGAACAAACCTCTGTATTTTCATTATTTTTAGCAAGCTAAGTAAAAAATGTTTACAAGCCTTTGTGTAGAAGTTCCCAGAGAGAGAGAGAGAGAGAGAGAGAGAGAGAGAGAGAGAGAGTTGCATGGTTTTAGCTAAGAATAGATATTAAATGTAAAAACAGGAAGGTGATAATATTTTTATTAACCCACGTCAGGCGTTTGCTTGTTTGCTGACAAGCTACAAGAGCAGGAGTCTCTGAAGCGGTGTTTATTTTTAGTAAAAAAAAATACCAACAAAGTCTGACAGAAGTTAATCCTCCACTTAACATGACAGATTTTATTTTTTATATTTATTTTATGAGCTTCACAGACAACTTGAGTGATGAGTGATTGCCTTTCAGAGGTATGAAATCTGCATCAGCAAGCTTCGACCCTGATAAGATTCTGCGTGAGATAATAATATTTAAAACCACAGTTTCTTGGCTTTTTTTTTGGCAATTTTAATTATCCATTTCTATTCCCCCGTCAGTAAGAGAAGATAAAAAACCAGTGAAGAATTGTAGAAAAGTCTTTTACCAATTAGAAACTTCCGATCACTTTCGAACTCTTCGTCACTTTTTGAAAGATTCTTGTTTTTTCAAACTGGAGTTGTGATAGTCAGGTTTTACTCTTCTTTGATGTCGTTTGGTTTGAAATCATGCGAGGAAACTAGAAGTAGGATGATTTCAATAAATGCTTCATATTAATTAGCATTAATGAAGATAAAATTGACGTTCAAATCTTTTCACAAACAACTAACTATAAACTATTAATTCATAACTATAGGGCTTGGGTTTCAAGCTCAAACTATGAATGATTAGAATGATATTTTTCCCTAATTTTTATTATAAAAAAATTGCTGACGGTTTTTAGAATGATGCTAATTATTTTACTTTTACTTAAAAAAATAATTAGAACGCTGGTCTTCTTGACTTTCCATTACAAAAGAATTGTTGATGGTCTTTAGAATGATAATGATAATTTAACTCTTTAACACAAAGTAACTACCTTATGGTATCTCGAATTCAGTTAGATTTCCGAAGTGGATAACCTCGAGGAAAAAAATAGCAGAATTAACTGTTAGTGAATAAAAATATTCAAAACTTTTATCATCAAATCCGTACTATTATGAATATATGCATAATAATTGTCAGCATGATAAGTTACACTGACTTGAGATATAATTTTCTCTATTATTATTATGGGTTACTGTACATTTGTTCTGAATGAGCCAGTGTCCCATGGACTAACTTAGCTGAGGAGAATACTTATAAGTTAAAGAAAGAATTAAGTCTACCTCATACCTATCCTATCAAGTGTACACACCTGTCTGGTGCTGTCTAGATAGGCGTGGGCTATGCTCCCTGGCCCTTTAAAGGCTTCCGGAGAGATATCAGAAGATACAAAAACCAGACACTTAAGGAAATAAGGCAAAAAGTTCCCGAGTATATTCCGAAATATTCCCCAAACATGGACTCACGTTTCGAGGTGGAAGTCACACTCGCGAGAAACGCCAATATCGTAGATGCTTTCAGATGCTTCCAGCTGCTTTCAAATGCTTTCAGATGCCCTCAGGAAAGTCTTGTGCCCCGGAAAAAGGAGGGGAAATCTGTCCCCTGTCGAATTTCCTTCGATATTCCCGTCTAATGTTTAAAGCGAAGGAGACAGACAGCTCAATGCAGTTAGGACGGAGCCTGGATGTGAATATAAACAAGGTCATGCGAGGAGAAGAAGAAGAAGAAGAAGAAGAAGGAGAGAGAGAGAGAGAGAGAGAGAGAGAGAGTGAGTTAAGGGGATTTTGGAGAATATATCCTTTATAGTAGATCATTTGGTTTTCATTTTAGTGGAAAGCCCAACATTTGAGAAGTACCATTGTTCTAATTGAGAGAGTAATGACCCCTTTCCTCTCTCTCTTTCTTCTTCTTGCTCTAAGGGGTTTATATATATATATATATATATATACTATTCATATAAAACTTAATGATTTTAAACAACTTTTGTAAAGTTATTTCCAATGTTAGTCCATACACATATGCATCATAAATTGGCTGAGTTTATATACAGGATTACTTTTTAGTGAATAGTCTTCAACAATTCTACTGATTTAAACAAATCGTGTACAGTTATTTCCAGCAGGGGTTCATATATATGTTCTTGGCAGTGTATATAAAGAATTTCTTATAATTAGGATACCTGATGATTTAAACAACTTATATAAAGTAATTTACCAAACTGGCCCATACATGCATGCATAAATTGACTGTGTTTATATACACGATCATTCATACATTAAAGACCCGTCCGCCCTTTCACAAACTTAAAAGATATTCAGCGCAAAGTTACATTTCATTCTGCTTGGGATCTACATCTCAATCTTGATCGAGACTTGATAGCCTTTGCTGTATACTCAGCCCAATCCTTTCCTGCAGGCAGGGATCTTGGAGAGAGAGAGAGAGAGAGAGAGAGAGAGAGAGAGAGAGAGAGAGAGAGGAGAGAGAAGAGGTCTTGGGTGAGACTGACTGACAAGGATTTGGGCCTTTACTCCGAATACAAATTTATGTTCTGAATGGCTTTTCTTTTAAGTAAATTGAAAAGATTTTGTTTTCTTAATTTCTTTTCATTTTTAGATACTATGACAGAAGCCCATATAATATATATGCCAATCTTTCCAGAGATGTCATATCTAACCATACGCAACTTCACTTAACATCCCTTGCTACTGTTGAAAGATAATTTACAAAAGACATTTATTAAAATGAGGGATTAAATTCAAGAATACTAATACATAAAGGAATTTTTTGGCCAAGGATATTCAATTACCATACAGCGGTGTATTCATGCTAATGTTTATTGCAGCAGCTGTTGCTGACGATTGATATTATGATGACAATTATCTGAAGGTTTTCAAAGGTTGTCTTGAGGGTCACAAGGCAATACAAAGTATTCATAGCCAATTTATTTCATTGGAGCAAATCCTGGAAGCCCTGTGAAGAGGAAATATAGAAGAAAAGTAATATAAATAGCTGGTATTCAACTGAAACTTCAGAATATATGAAATAGCCATAATATAGACTGTGACTGAATTAAAATATTCTCTAATAAAAAAACCTATTTAACTCTTAACCTCTGTCTCTGTCTGTCTGTCTGTCTCTCTCTCTCTCTCTCTCCTCCTAATCTATAAATACCCTCTTTTCACTTACCAAAGATGAAAGCAAAGACAGCAGAGTTTGAAATTCATTGGACGCTGATCAGATTACAGAAACCTCTCTCTCTCTCTCTCTAAGGGCCACTGACCCCTTCCCCTCCTCTGTAACCGAAATCCACTGCGGCATTTCTTGGGGGGTTTTATGGGCCAAAAGAGTTTTCGGGTGGAAGTTGGGGTTACTCACTTAAACCCCCCCCCCCCATTGACCTCATCCGGATGCTGGCCTCAGCGCTTATGATAACGAGGGGGCGGTTGGGGAACTGAGCCCTTCCCTTAGGGAAAGCGTTGAAGGGTGTAGAGTAATTTTAAGGCCATAGATTGCCAGGGAGGAAAATGAAACGGTTCTTCAGAAGTGTGGATAGGAGAGTGGAGGTTATTGCGATTTTAAGCAAGTCATTAGGTCTTTATTGGATTTATGTAATATATTTAGAATAAATAAATTCTGTTATTTGTTTTGAATCGCATAAAAAAGCCCAATAAATCATTATTTATTCTGTTATTATTGAAAATGAATATATTCTGTTATTCATTTTGAAACATAAAAAACGTGTGTAATCAGATACTTCTAATAAACTATATGACTTCTATAAATATAATAAAATTCCTATATCATTTAACGACTAGATGGTGAAAACATGTAGATTCTGTTGCTCGTTCTAAATTACGCAAAAAACGTACATAATCAGATACTACTAAACTCAATAACTTTATTAAAAATAATATAAACCCAGGATTATTTGTAAATATTCAATACAAACTTACAAGCCTCCTACACGCATATATACCTATAAATAAGTAAGAAAGGTGAGAGAGAGAGAGAGAGAGAGAGAGAGAGAGAGAGAGAGAGAGAGAGAGAGAGAGAGAGAGAGAGAGAGATAATTGCCAACCAAAATTGCGGAATAAGAAATTCCTTCAGTGACAAAGAAAGGAAGGTTAAATTTAGGGTCTGAAAAATGGAAAGCGAAAAACAAGACGACTTCTGAGAGGATGGAAGGAAAAAAAAAAACACTTACAAAAAACAGGATATTTTTTCTCTTGGTACTGAACATCCCGCCGTCGTAAAATTCTAATCGAGCTTGGTTGATAATAAGGAGTGAGAGAGAGAGAGAGAGAGAGAGAGAGAGAGAGAGAGAGAGAGAGAGAGAGAGAGAGAGAGAGAAACTTCTATAATATTCTTGCTTGACCTCAAAGTTTCCTCTGACATTTTTGAAGAAGCGTTCTCTGCTAACGAGGGAGGAATTTATCGATTACCCTTTAGTTCCTTTGTTTCAGATGTCACATGTGCAGCTATACAGTGCGCGCGCGCACACACACACACACATATATGTATATATATAAATGTGTGTCAATCATATATGCTGCTACATACATACATACATACATACACACACACACACACACACACACACACACACACACACATATATATATATATATATATATATATATATATACTTTTTATATATATATATATATCAGAAATGTATATAATGTAATGACTTTCTTTTTCAATATCCAGGTTATCTTATAAGTGTTATTGTAACTGTCTCCACTGGATTAATTGACATTATAACCTTCATGTGATCTGACGTTTTTAGCTTTCTGATTATATATATATATATATATATATATATATATGTTATATATATATATATATATATATATATATATATATATATTATATATATACATTTACTGAGCAGCTTATAAGTGTTACCATAATACATTATCCCATTGACTGAGTAGAAATAATCTACATTTAAACCTCTATAAATGTTATATATAATGCTCCTTCCCTAGTTGCTAACAACTGTAAAGGCATTGTGCCACTTTAAACAAGGGTACCATCGTTCTCCTAATCGCCGCCGGCGAACACGTGATGACCCAAATTTTGTTTTATCCAGTTAATTTTCTGAAAATGTAGCCACTGGTGCCATCTATACGCCACCTTGAGAAACTCTTGCCGGATAAGCTGTTCAATCAAGAAACTAATGTGTTTTCCATAACAGGAGAGTATAAGAATTTGCATAAAATAGGTAGAATGATTATAACACGAATTCAATTTTATTCCTCAGATATTAATATCTAACTGAGACGTATTCATTATAGAATTAAAAAGATCAGAAGGAAATTTGGACTAAGGTTCTGTGTTATGTAGAACAACCTTGACTGAAGGTGAAAGCTGCCCAAGTTGACCAACAAAATTGTAAAATGTCGCAATTTACTGTAGGAGAATAATAGCCTACTTTGAGGCAGCTTATGAAAGAGAACGAAAATTTTTGGTAAACTCCGATTTAAAGTTGACAAAGACCTGGAAGGTACCTTAATTACTCAGTTCGACCATTATTAAAATCTGTTCAGGTTTTTATCCCTGGTTGAAACTGCCACGGATTTTAAATGCTGAGATTCTTTTAGGTTTACTCGTGAGCAAATAACTACAGGAAATATACACTAGCCTTATCAGCTCATCTGAATGCTTTATTTCATAAAGGAGAGTAACTTCATGTATCAGCCCACTTCATTATTAGATATGATAATCAGAATTAGCTAGAGTTTACAAAACTGATATTCTAAAAGAATGATTAAATCTAGCACTAAGATGATTTTCTCGTAGTCTTTCAAAAATAAGTAAAACCTGAAATTCTTTTCCTATTTTGGTTTTCAATGAAAGTATAATTTTATACATATCGACGCCCTAAGGACTGAGAGTTTAATAAAATATGTCGGTAGCGAAAATGACGAATAATATTGCCGAAGCAAGAGCCAGAATGACCAACAGACATTGTACGTTTATCTTCTCTGTTTAGTGTGAAAACGGCGTATTGCTTGTAAACAAACTGAAAGAAAACACTTTAGTTCATAACTATGATATATGATATTGAGAATTAATAAATACGGTGATATTTCACCTTATTTCTGTACTATTTCTAATACATTAAGGTTTGCTGTTCTGATTACCAAATACCAACCCGATTAAAACGTTACATTTCTTGTAATCATCGAATTTCTTGCGATTTTAGCAAATATAAATTATACCTAGTTAAACAAAAAGGCTTTATTAGATATATTATCATTGGAAGTTCTGTTACTGCTTAGCGGTATCTTTAAAACCGTAAAAGCATGATCACAATAAAAGTTAATAGACTAAGAAGGCTTAAACTTCATGGTCGTCGAAACCGAATGAATACCAACTTTAAAAAAATAATAAATGAGATCAATTTCTGCAGACATGTCCGGGATTTGCTGTTGTTCGAAGACTGAAATGGCTGGTCTTTATTTTATCACCTTTCCTTCCTTGATTCAAGGTGAAAATAGTTAATTATGTGTCTGTGATAACACGATACAGATTCTTGTTATGTTGGCAATCCTTCATCCTCCTTAGCCAAGA
>NC_089771.1:17620383-17647883 GCF_040412425.1 Macrobrachium rosenbergii | reverse complement strand
ATATGAAACAATTTTTGTGGGTTAATATTCGTGGATATAAAATAGTCACGAATGTTTGTGATAAATATTCATGAATATACAACTGCAGTCACTCATTCTCTTCTCACTAATGTTTATCAAATGGCACTAGCGGATACAGGGGGAGGGGGGCACCTGGGGGCGTGCCCCCAATGAAAAATAATGACAAAATAATAATATTGAAGATTTAGATAATAATAACATAAATGAGAAATATAAAAATTGGAAACAGTAAAAGAAACTATCATAGAAATAATATATATACATACATATATATATGTGTGTGTGTGTATATGAAGACTAGTGCCCCACCCCCATGAAATTTTTCTGGATCCACTAGTGTCAAATGGTAAGGTACAGTAAACCGGATATCAAACAATATTTGTTGGGTAATATTCGTGAATGTAAAAAAAAAAAAATTCACGAATGTATAAGTTTAATTTTAAAAATATTTCGTAAATGAATGACATACATTCTAGCATCTAGTACCCGTCACCACTCACGTTAAGAATTCTGGAACTTCCTGAATTCAAGGCAACGCATTTCCTCCTAATGCTGGATAATGCTGCAAGCCTGGAAAACTTTATTATTACGTTGCTGGTGCCGTGTGCATGACGTCTAAATGCTCGGGAGGTTGATGCTGGGAAATACGCAGTTTGGTGTTGCTTGTTCTTTAGTTTTATTTTTGGTTTACGTCAATTTCTGTGATGCTTTTATGCAAGTGGAAGTATTATGTATATATATATATATATATATATATATATATATATATATATATATATATATATATATAATTTTTTATATTTTATATATTATATATTACATATATACTGCATATGGCTATATATACCTCTATCTATCTATCTATCTATCTATCTATCTATCTATCTATCTATCTATCTATATATATATATATATATATATATATATATATATATATATATATATATATATATATATATATATATATATATATATATATACAGACAGTAAATATTTCATCGAATACATATGAACAGGAACGCCATTTATCATGGCAATTTCTGAAACGTTCTTGGCATTGAAAAATCTTGTATTTTTCCCATTTTATTATGATATATTTCAAATTTCTAAACAATAGCTTTCCCATTTTTTCTAATCAAACACATGTTAGGTACACCTCTTGTTAAATAAACCGTGCGAACAAGACCGAAATACATATCTGGAACCTTCTTCTTCAAACATAATTTCAGCCTTCAACCAAACCTTCGCAAACCATCTGGTCAGAACGAGACCTAACTTCCTTCAAATTATCAGCCTCCCTTTACGCAAGACATCATGAAACCTCAGTTGACTTCAAAGGGTAAGGAGAAAACAAGCTAAAAAAAAAAAAAAAGAGAGGAGATATTTTCCAGGGTTTGAGGCTGAGAGAGAGAAAGAAATTAACTGTCAGAACCAGGAATGAAAATGTACCAAGAAATTTTCAAAAAGAGAAAGATGTCAGCAAGTTGAGTCAGTCTGAATGCCATGGGGTTTTTTGTTGTGGAGGGGTTATAAGTGTTGGTGGGTAGGGGAAATTGAGGGGCGTGGTGAGAGATGAAAGGTCCAATGAGGCAACGGGGGTGAATTGCGGAGATCTGATACGACTTGGAATGACATGCGATCTGAGCAAGGCTTGAAAACAAAGGTAGTTCACTTCTCTCTCTCTCTCTCTCTCTCTCTCTCTCTCTCTTCTCTCTCTCGTAAATAAGTAAGTAAGTAGCAATAATACAATTTTCTCATTTTTTTTTTTAGCTGTTATTGTTCTCTCTTTCTTTTCTTTCTTCTTCTCTTTCTTTCTTTCTTCTTTCTTCTTTCTCTTCTCTCTCTCTCGTAAATAAGTAGTAATAGTGAATACACTACCTTTCTCATTTTGAGTTTAGCTGATATTGTTCTCTCTCTCTCCATGAAGAGATCAAAATCTCTGGCTAATCACTTCAAAACAACTGTTTTCCTGTTTTTTCAGGGCTTTAAAACAGGTTTTTAACCAAAAATGAAAAACCTACAGCCATCCACATTGCGGTACAAAAATGAAAATGTTTGCAACGTTCCCTACTATATGACGATAACTTTAGAAAAATGTCTAAATTTATTTCGAGAGAACTGCCTGCCCTGAACCTAAAATGAATCCCCCAAAATCTCAGGACCATCGGGTCCTTTATGAACACCAGGCCCAACTACGTATCTTTTCAGGCAACCTTTAAGATACAATGGTTCTCCCGTGCTAATAGCTTGATATGTTAAGACGCAAAGTTTAAAAATAATCCTTGCTTTGACTGGTAACCAGTGTAATTTAATTAAGGTTGGAGTAATATGTTCTCGCGGGGATATACCAACAATTAGTCTAGCAGCTCTATTCAAAATCATTTGAAGTTTCTTAAGTCGATAATTAGGTAAGTTGTAATACAACGAGTTACAATAGTCTACTCTACTAACTACCAAACTATTAATTAGCAGCTTAGTGGCATCTTCGTTAAGATATTTTCTAATGGATGCGATAGTCCTCAGTTGATAATTTGCGGTCCTAACCACATTGTTAATATGTTCATCAAATGTCAAAGAACCATCAACTACTACCCCGAGATCTCTGACTTTATCAGTTAACAAAATATTCTCCTTATTGATGGAGATGCTATTAACGTTATCAAACCTTCTTAAGTTATATTTAGTGCCAATTAGAATACATTCAGTTTTATTTTCATTTAGTTTCAGCTTTTTCTTTTGCATCCATTTCGAAACATCTGCCATGAGTCTATCAATAACAGCTTGATCTTCAATAATGTCATCTACTATTAAATAGAACTGGGTGTCATCAGCAAAAAATTTACATTGAACGCCATGTAATTTAAATATCCAAGACAACTCGATTGTATAAATACTAAAAAGAACCGGGCCAAGTACGCTTCCTTGTGGAACACCCGTGGTGAGCTTTCTACTTTCAGAATATCTATCTTTAACCTTCACCTTGAAAGATCTGTTCGATAAATAGTTATTAAACCATTTAAGAGCATCCCCATCGATCCCAATAGCAGTCATATCCTCCATTAACACTTCATGAACCACTGCACTGTATCAAAAGCAGCGCTAAGATCTAGGAGAATAAGCAAGCTACATTTACCGTCATCAGAGAAACCTAGCAAATCATTAATTACGGCACAAAGAGCTGTTTCAGTAGAATGGAGTTTCCGATAAGCCGCCCCCCTCTCTCTCTCTCTCTCTCTCTCTCTCTCTCTCTCTCTCTCTCTCTCTCGTAAATAAGTAAATAATACACTAATTTTCCTCATTTTTGAGTTTAGCTATTATTGTTCTCTCTCTCTCTCTCTCTCTCTCTCTCTCTCTCTCTCTCTCTCTCTCTCTCTCTCTCTCTCTCTCTCTGTTTTTCCCTCTCTAGGAGAAATAATCCAGTAATTTTCCTTAGGTCTAAGTAATATATATATATATATATATATATATATATATATATATATATATATCATCTTCTTCTTTTAACGTGCTTTTTTCCCATTTTTGTATGGGGTAAGCACGATGCCTTCTTTTGAAGGACTTTTGATTTGGCTTTAGGGTAGACCTGTAGTCTCGATCGACTGCCCTGCATATATATATATATATATATATATATATATATATATATATATTATATATATATATATGTATATATGTATATACATACATATATATATATATATATATATATATATATATATATATATATATATATATACGTACATATATATATATATAGTTTATTCCTAATGCCGGCGTTTCACAACTACATTGTTGCATTTTCAAGGCTGAAATACAGCGAGCTGACTCAATAATTAATCATAAAAACATTTATTACGACAACTGATTAAAAAACTACAGTATTCTCATTTAAAATGCTAATTCTTTTAAAAATATCAGAGGCACCATTACACTAAAAGAAGGACCTACTCAGACGGGAGCTAAAACAAGACTACTGAAAGGAGGAGAGAAAAATACAAATTAAAACACAAATAGATAAAAAGGAGAAAACAAGGTAACAATAAGGCAAATAGGACCAGCTGCTAATTAATAGTTTGGTAGTTAGTAGAGTAGACTATTGTAACTCGTTGTATTACAACTTACCTAATTATCGACTTCTAAGAAACTTCAAATGATTTTGAATAGAGTCATAGACTAATTGTTGGTATATCCTCATGAGAACATATTACTCCAACCTTAATTAAATTACACTGGTTACCAGTCAGCAAGGACATTTTAAACTTTGCGTCTTAACATATCAAGCTATTAGCGAATGGGAGAACCATTGTATCTAAAGGTTGCCTGAAAAGATACGTAGTTGGGCCTGGTGTTCATACACGCCTTTCCCGTGATGTGATTTTTGTGACTTGATGAGCTCTCGTGCAACGACCACTCTGGGTGCGAGAACTTTTACACTGTGCTCCTAGATCGTATAATCAACTTCCGGTATCAGTTAGTGTGCTGAAAATATCTTCAGTTCAAAAGCTATTGAAAACCCATTTATTTTCACCAGCTATAATACTGAGACAAATGCAATTAACCTCTTTACATTACATAGACTTTTAAACTTTTGTCATTTTTAACTAAAATATATGATTTTGGAAATCCTGTCTGAACGCTTAATGTTGAAAAAGAAGGGATACTTGATAAAACTGGGTCAGACATAGACATAGACATAGACATAGAACAATAACAGCTAAACTCAAAAATGAGGAGAATTAGTGTATTATTTACTTACTTATTTACGAGAGAGAGAGAGAGAGAGAGAGAGAGAGAGAGAGAGAGAGAGAGAGAGAGAGAGAGAGAGAGAGAGAGAGAACTACCTTTTTTTCCCGAAGACTTGCTCAGATCGCATGTCATTCCAAGTCATGTCAGATCTCCGCAATTCACCCCGTTGCCTCATTGGACCTTTCATCTCTCACCACTTCCCCTCCTTTCCCCTACCCCACAAAACAGCCCCCTTAACCCCCTCCCCCCAACAAAAACCCCAGCATTCAGACGACTGAAGATGAAGCATCTTTTTCTCCTTTTTTTGAAAATTTCTTGGTACATTTTTCATTCCCTGGTTCGAGCGAGTTAATTTCCTTACCTCTCCTCTCTCGGCCCTCAAACCCTGGAAAATATCTCCCTCTCTTTTTTTGCCGTATTTTCTCCTTACCCTTTGAAGTCAACTGAGGTTTCATGATGTCTTGCGTAAAGGAGGCTGATAATTTGAAGGAAGTTGGGTCTCATTTTGAAGGATGGTTTGCGAAAGTTTGCGGTTGAGGTGAAATTGTGTTTGCGAGAAGAGTAATTACGTATTTTCGGTCTTGTTCGCACGGTTTATTTAACAAGAGATGTACCTAACATGTGTTTGATTAAGATTACTTAGAAAAAATGGGAAAGCTATTGTTTAGAAATTTGAAATATACTAAAATGGGAAAAACAATAAAAGATTTTTCAATGCTGAGGACGTTTCAGAAAGTGCCATGATAAATGGCGTTCCTGTTCACATGTGTTCGATGAAATATTTACTGTCTGTATATATATATATATAAATATACATATATATATATATATATATATATATATAATAGATAGTATATATATATATATATATATATATATATATATATATATATATATATATATATATATATATATATAGATAGATAGATAGATAGATAGATAGATAGATAGATAGATAGATAGATAGATAGCTAGATAGAGATAGATATAGTTACACATATACGTATACAGTATATATAATATATATATATATATATATATATATATATATATATATATATATATATATATGTATATATATATATATATATATATATATATACTTCTCACACACACTTACTTTCTCCTACTTGCATGAAAGCATCACAGAAACTGACGTGAACCAAAAATAAAAACTAAAGAACAAGCAACACCAAACTGCGTATTTCCCAGTACCAACCTCCCGAGCATTTAGACGTCATGCACACGGCACCAGCAACGTAATAATAAAGTTTTCCAGGCTTGCAGCATTATCCAGCATTAGGAGGAAATGCGTTGCCTTGAATTCAGGAAGTTCCAGAATTCTTAACGTGAGTGGTGACGGGAATGAGATGCCGAAATGTATGTCATTCATTTACGAAATATTTTTAAATTAAACTTAAACATTCGTGATTTTTTTTTTTTTTTTGCATTCACGAATATTAACCAACAAATATTGTTTGATATCCAGTTTACTATACCTTACCATTTGAAACCAGCGGATCCAGAAAAATTTCATGGGGGTGGGACACCAGTCTTCATATTATACACGCACACACACACACACATATATATATATATATATATATATATATATATATATATATATATATATATATATATATATATTATTTCTATAATAGATTTTTTTTTACTTTTCCCATTTTTATATTTTCCATTTTTGTTATTATCTAGATCTTCAATATTATTATTTTGTCATTATTTGTCATTGGGAGGGCACGTGCCCAGGTGCCCTCCGCCCCCTGGATCCGCTAGTGCTATTTGATAAACATTAGTAAAAAGAGAATGAGTGAGTGCAGTTGTATATTCATGAATATTTATCACTAACATTCGTGACTATTTTATATCCACGAATATTAACCCACAAAAATTGTTTCATATCCAATTCACTATACGTTAGGAATAACTTACCCACAAAGGGAATTATGACTGAGAAATGCTTCAGACAGTTACCAAATCACTGTCTGTCGCTGTTTCTAACTCTGACACCAGTTCGATTCCTGTATAGGATGAAGCACTTATCATTTCCCCTTTGGGGTGAGTTATTCCTAAGGTATGATGAACTGGATATCAAACGGTATTTGTGACCTGATATTAGCGTGTATTCATGCGCATGTTTCAAAGTACCAAAAAAAAAAAGACTCGCTTGAATGACGCCTGGCTAATAGACATAAGCTTAGGGCCGCGTTTTACCCTCTGTATCATATACTCTTTAAAAGTCTGTTTCTGTATCTCTCGCTTTAAGGTATGTTCCAGTACGCTTTCTACTCGGTACTAATTTTTTTCTACTTTCCCTTATTTAATTATTTATTTATTTTTTTATCGTAAAAATCACTGCAGTACAATGATCAACATGTTAATGGTTGACACGAATGCTCTTGTTTTTTTCATTATTAATTACAGACTTATTTAACTAATTTCAAGTAAATCTAGTGTGAAAATAGAAAGCCAAACTGAGGCTCGAATATACCACTTCAAGAAATTGTTTTAACAGAAACTAATACTTCATCAATTTAGGTTAATTCTGAAGACAGTTTCTATGACATTGTTAAGAGATCTTAGTACAAGCTGTATTATGGGTGCTGGTGCCCATAGCCTTACCATGACCTTTGACCTTTCATTCAATTTTGTTTTAAAATGCCAGGTCACAGCCATTGTGCCACTAGCAGAGCAATTTCAGAACTATTACTCAAAAGCCTTCATATCTATGACTGCTCTCTTCAAGCAGTTGTGTACTGACTACTAACTCCCAACAAATTCCCTGAATTTCATATCGGTTAAAAGAAACCTGAAAATTCTCACAAACAGCAGTGACGGAACGAATATAAATACCGTCAACCGAAATTGGTTTCCTGCCTCGTGATGATAACCAGTTTCAAATCCAGTGGAGAAGATTTTCATCACGTGAGATTTAAACTGAGGCCTGAATGGAATGGTGGAATTAATTCTGTCTGTTATAGGAAACAAGTTTGATATTATCATTTTCCTCAACAGATAGTAATTGTGTCGAAGGCAGTGAGATTTGAGAGAGAGAGAGAGAGAGAGAGAGAGAGAGAGAGAGAGAGAGAGAGAGAGAGAGAGAGAGAGAGAGAGAAGGTTAAGCAAGGAAAACTATATCCAAATTTGAACAAGATATTGATCACCTTCCTCAACATATAGTAACTGTGACGAGGGCAGTGAGATTTGAATGAGAGAGAGAGAGAGAGAGAGAGAGAGAGAGAGAGAGAGAGAGAGAGAGAGAGAGAGAGAGAGAGAGAGAGAGGCGGTTCAGCTAAGATAATGTTATTTAAATTTTAAAAAACAAGCTTAATGAAGGTGAAATCACCTGGATAAATTGCATTGCAAATACTTGTATTTTTTGTTCTCTCTTTTTAAGACTCAGATTCTCTATGAAACTAATGAAAAAATTACACTTTTCTAGTTTCCTTATATGGCTACGTGTACATACTAAGGCCACAATGACCTCATAATTGATTCCCTCACACATTTCGGAAGGACACACCAACAGAAAACCTAGAATCCAAATAAAGAACAAATTAAGACACCATAATTCCTGACTTATCAGAAGCACATACGATCCTTTAATGTGGTTTTTAACTGAACTTCAGGTTTACATACATACATACATATAGGCATTTCCCATTTCCCAAGAAAGAGGTTATGTCTTCACTCAGATTCCGTCCGGATGAAAAAAGGAAAATATTTACTCTACGTCTTTGAGAGGCGTCGACCTCCCATCTTGATTGGAAGACGTCTCTCGTCTTCCTTTCACAGGAGTTCATGGTTCATTTGCCCTGCTCTCTCTCTCTCTCTCTCTTGAGTTTCGAAAGGTCGTTTCAACAATGGAAGGTTTTGTGCCAATGAGACCCCGGAGATGCTTCTATAGAAGCTTCCTGATGCCTCTCTCTCTCTCTCTCTCTCTCTCTTTCTCTCTTCTCTCTCTCTGTTTGCTTTGGCATCAAGGTTATTAGGAACGTATTTTGTTTTTTTAGAAAGGGAGCTTGTACACTGGTTTTTTTTGGGGGGAGGGGTGCTATTCTGGAGACGAGAGTAAGAGGTAGTGACTACGCAATTCAAAAGAGGAAACAGGATAGCAAAAGAAAACGTGGCCCTCATTATGTATAACTGAAACACGAAAATATGGAACGTGATGAATATATAAATAAAGAAAAAATGTTCAAGAATGACCTAAAAGATAAAATCAATGACTTAATTACAAGTTAGTTACTTGATATATATTTTCTATATATCCGTATGTTAATATAATTTTTTTTTATTTTTTATTTGTAAAAATGTTCATCTTGCAAGAAGTTATTATTGTTTACAAATAAAAGATAATTATTTTGTTGTACTAAAATTTTTTAGGTGGTCAGTCACGACCCTATATAATCTTTTAATTGTCCTGTCCCTGCTTCTGAACGGTTGATCCTAATCCTCAAAACCTCTTAAATATTTAATCCTGTTTTGCATTTCTACTAATTCTTCAATTGTGTTGATTCCAAGTACATATGTCTCTTTATAATCCCCATCTGTCATTTATATGAGCTTTCTTTGTAAACTTCCTTTTATTTCTTCAGTCTGCTAAGTAGCAGGACCTAGCGTCGAAAAGGCCTCGCAGCACGCCAGTGTTTCCGTTTCTCCAGATTTTATCTTTTTTATATATATATATATATATATATATATATATATATATATATATATGCATATATAAACATATATATGTATATGTATGTATGTATATACTTATACATGTATATGTATAAGTATGAATGTATAGTTATCCTGGAGACTACAACCACAATAAGCTAACGTGTCCAGGACTGAACAGTCACATTCTATTCATACAATGTTATGCAACAGGAGCATACTCTGGCTTCAGAATCCTTGTTCTCAGTAAATTATTGGCAAAGCCTTAGGAGACCGAGTAACACAGAGAGGTAGGCTGGATACTGGCTGCTCCTGGCCCTCATAAGAATGCCTCATTAGGTTCTAAATATACGCAGTCCCCAAAATCTATTTAGAGAGAGAGAGAGAGAGAGAGAGAGAGAGAGAGAGAGAGAGAGAGAGAGAGAGAGAGAGAGAGAGAGAGAGAGAGAGAGCATAATTAGTCAGTTATTGGTAGGTTTCTGGCATTATAGTTACTGAGAGAGAGAGACAGGGACAGAGACAGAGAGAGATTAATTATTTAATCATTGGTAGGTCTGTGGCGTCCCAACTCCTAAGAGAGAGAGAGAGAGAGAGAGAGAGAGAGAGAGAGAGAGATTGATTAATCAGTTTTCTGGAATCACAACTACTTAGAGAGAGAGAGAGAGAGAGAGAGAGAGAGAGAGAGAGAGAGAGAGAGAGAGAGAGCATAATTAATATATAGAAAAAAGAAAAGATCATATAGAAACCTCTAGCCCAAAATACAAATAGCATTTCAATCAATGATGACGTCATTCAAGACTAAAAGAAGGACTTTTATGATGTCATTCAAGCCTAAAAAACTTTTCATCTCCTCAAGGAGCTTTCAGTCATGCGGAAAATTGCCTTTTGTAAAGTGTTTGTGTGTGTGTGTGTGTGTGTGTCTGTTTAAACATTGAAGACATTTCCTAATTCAAAAGGTAGCTGACAGTTTTATCACACTCGGCGCTCGCATAATGTCTCAGACGCCAAGAAATTGCTTGGCTGTGTCGCCTTGTATCATTCAGGAAAATAAAGTGAAATTAAATAAAATGAGTGTCTTGGGGAAAGAATCTTTTTGTTCCCATTTTTGTCTCTGCAATGACAGTACCTGTGCTTGGTGTTTACTTTTTTATATAGATGAATAATCTAAATTTTCTGCATTGCAGTATTGTATTTAATTAAATTTTCAGATTGCATTAACATTTATTAAAGAGCCATAGATTAGTATTTAGTTTTTAATTTTTTGCTACGTAAGAATAGTATGATTTATTATATATCATATATGTATATATATATATATATATATATATATATATATATATATATATATATATATATATATATGTGTGTGTGTGTGTGTGTGTGTGTGTGTGTGTGTGTGTGCCAAATTAAAATTATAGATACTATTAGTGCGAAAATACCAACTTAAAGACGTTTCAGTTATAGAATGGCCAGCTAATTATGCCACGTACAATTTTCATTTCTTAATTCCAAAATGAAAAATATTACACAACATCAAGAGAGGGAAATTACTAACAATATAAACTACAGCTCCCGTACAAGAATTGCCAAATAAAACGACCTGGTAGTTAGTAATACTTAGTAATCGACGACTGTTGGCAACTCTTGAAGGACATTGATGCATTGTGGTGGTTGAATCTATTATTATTTTTACTAAGATATCAAGGAATTTTCGTATCTATATATACGAAAATACCTAAAACCGGAGTCTTTATTTTCTGTAATTGAAGCCCAAACAGAATGCGTTTGGAACAAAATAAAAAGTTTTAAATAAATTCTCGATCTTCTTTCTGGCAACACTGAATTGTTGGTCTCTTGGCTAAGGAGTATGAAGGCTTGCCAACATAACAAGAAACTGTATCGTTTTATCACAGACATATAATTAACTGTTTTCACCTTGAATCAAGGAAGGAAAGGTGATAACATAAAGGCCAACCATTTCAGTCTTCAAACAACAGCAAATCCCTGACATGTCTGCAGAAATTGATCTCATTTAATATTTTTTAAAGTTGGTATTCATTCGGTTTCGACGACCATGAAGTTTAAACCTTCTTAGTCTATTAACTTTTATTATGAGCATGCATTTACAGTTTTAAAGATACCGCCAAGCAATAACAGGCCTTCCAATGATAATACATCTAATAAAACCTTTTCGCTTAACTAGGTATAGTTTATATTTACTACAACCGCAAGTAATTCGATGCTTACAGGAAATGTAGCGTTTAAATCCGGCTGGTATTTGGTAATCAGAACAGCAAACCTTAATATATTAGAAATAGTACTGATATAAGGTGAAATAGCACCGCAGATATTAATCCTCAAAATAATAAATCATAGCTATGAATCTGAGTGATTTCTTTCAGTTCGTTTACAAGCAATAGACCGTTTTTACACTAAACAGAGAAGATCTACATACAATGTCTGTTGGTAATTCTGGCTCCTGCTTCGGCAATATTAGTCGTCATTTTTTCTACTGGCATATTTTATTACACACTCAATCCTTAAGGCGTCGATATACATAAAATTATACTTTCATTGTAATCCATAATAGGAAAAGAATTTCATTTTTTACTTATTTTTGAAAGCCTACGAGAAAATCATCGTATATATCTCAGTGCCAGATTTATTCGTTCTTTTAGGATGTCAGTTTTGTAAACTCTAGCTAGTTCTGATTATTATATCTAATAATGAATCGCGCTGATACATGGATTTACTTTCCTTTAGGAAATAAAGCATTCAGATGAGCCAATAACAAACAGCCAGTGTATATTTCCTGCAGTTATTTGCTCACGAGAAAACCTAAAAGAATCGCAGTGTTTAAACTCCGCGGCAGTTTCAGCCAGGGATAAAAACCTGAACAGATTTTCATAATGGTCGAACTGAGTAATTAAGGTACCTTCCAGGTCTTTGTCAACTTTAAATCGGAGTTTACTACAAAAATTTCGTTCTTTTTCATATGCTGTATCAGAGTAGGCTATTATTCCCCTACAGTAAATGGCGTCATTTTAAAATTTTGTTGGTTAACTTGGGTACGCTTTCACCTTCAGTCTACGTAACACCAGAACCTTAGTCCAAATTTCCTTCTGATCTTTTTAATTCTATAATGAATACGTCTCAGTTAGATATTAACATCTGAGGAATGCAGTTGAATTCGTGTTATAATCATTCTATCTATTTTATGCAAATTCTTATACTCTCCTGTTATGGAAAACACATTAGTTTCTTGATAGAACAGCTTATACGGCAAGAGTTTCTCAAGGTGGCGTATAGATGGCACCAGTGGCTACATTTTCAGAAAATTAACTGGATAAAGCAAAATTTGGGTCATCACGTGTTCGCCGGCGGCAATTAGGAGAACGATGGTGCCCTTGTTTAAGTAGACAACAATGCCTTTACAGTTGTTACTGAACTAGGGAAGGAGAGCATTATATATAAAACATTTATAGAGGTTTAAATGTGAAATTATTTCCGTCAATGGGAAGTATTATGAATTGCTACTCAGAAGTATATATTATTAATGCTAAAATCGAATCACATGAAGGTTATAATGTCAATTAATCCAGTGGAGACAGTTACAATAATGCTTATAAGATAGGATATTGAAAGTCATTACATTATATACATATATATATATATATATATATATATATATATATATATATATATATATATATATATATATATATATATATATATATATATATATATATATAGAAAAATAAATGTTTAATATTCACACATCGAAATAATATATTTTCATATGTGTGCGTGATACTTAGTTGATAACAGCCTGTAGAACGATAGGAACATCTGAAACTAAACCCAACTAATTGCAATGCGTCCCAGTAGTCCTAAGTTCCTCCCTCGTTGGTTCGAGCCACGAGACGGCGTTGTTATCAACTAAAAATTCCCCTTCGGTAACATATATGAAAATATTTATTTCCGAGGTAGAGCAGAATTGGATATTAAAGACGTTTGTAGCTTCGATTGTCTATGAATCTCTGATGTGATAAAGTCATATATATCTCTATATATATATATATATATATATATATACTATATATATCATACCGTGTGTGTGTGTGTTGTGTGTGTGTGTATGTATATTTATGATTGACACACATTTATATATATATATATATATATATATATATATATGTGTGTTTTTGTAATGTGTGTGTTTTATAGCTGCACATGTGACATCTGAAACTAAAGGAACTAAAGGGCAATCGTCCTCCTGTTAGCAGAGAAATTTCAAAAATGCTCTTTGAGGTCAAGCAAGAATATTTTGAAGACCCTAAATCTCTAACCTTCCTTTCTTTGTACTCCTTATTATCAACCAAGCTCGATTAGAATTTTATGATTTCTGTTCAGTACCAAGAGAAAAAATATCCTGTTTTTTGTAAGTGTTTTTTTTTTCTTCCATCCTCTCTCGTCTTGTTTTCGCTTCCATTTTTCAGAGACCCTCTTTAACCTCTCTCTCTCTTTGTCACTCTCTTTCTGGCAATTATCTCACCTTTCTTACTTATTGATAGGTATATATGCGTGTAAGAGGCTTGTAAGTTTATATGGAATAGTTAAAAATAATCTCGGGTTCATATTATTTTTAATGGAGTTATTAAGCTTAATAGCATCGGGTTATGTACGTTTTTTGACGTGATTTAAAACCAACAACAGAATCTACATGTTCTCATCACCTAGTCATTAAAATTATATTGGAATTTTATTACATTTGTAGAAGTTATATAGTTTATTAGAAGTATCTGATTACACACGTTTTTTTTTTGTTTCAAAATGAATAACAAAGTAGATTCATTTTCAATAATTACAGAACAAATAATGATTTATTGGGCTTTTTTATGCGATTCAAAACGAATAACAGAATTTATTTATTTTAAATGCATTACATAAATCCAATCAAAGACCTAATGACTTGCTTAAAAAAGCAAAACCTCCACTCTCCTATCCACACTTCTGCAGAACCGTTTCATTTTCCTCCCTGGCAATCTATGGCCTTAAAATTACTCTACACTTTCAACGCTTCCCCCTAAGGGAAGGGCTCAGTTCTCACCGCCCCCTCGTTATCATAAGCGCTGAGGCCAGCATCCGGATGAGGTCAATGGGGGGGGGGGTTTAAGTGAGTAACCCCAACTCCCACCCGAAAACTCTTTTGGCCCATAAAACCCCCAAGAAATGCCGCAGTGGATTTCGGTTACAGAGGAGGGTAGGGGTTAGTGGCCTTAGAGAGAGGGAGAGAGAGAGAGAGGTTTCTGTAATCTGATCAGCGTCCAATGAATTTCAAACTCTGCTGTCTTTGCTTTCATCTTTGGTAAGTGAAAAGATGGTATTTATAGATTAGGAGAGAGAGAGAGAGAGGTTAAGAGTTAAATAGGTTTTTTTTTTTAATCAAGATTTCAATTCAGTCAACGTCTATATTACGGCTATTTCATATATTCTGAAGTTTCAATTGAATACCAGCTATTTATATTACTTTTCTTCTATATTTCCACTTCACAAGGCTTCCAGGATTTGCTCCAATAAAATAAATTGTCTATGAATACTTTGTATTGCCTTGTGACCCTCAAGACAACCTTTGAAAACCTTCAGATAATTGTCATCATAATATCAATCGTCAGCAACAGCTGCTGCAATAAACATTAGCGTGAATACACAGCTGCATGGTAATTGAATATCCTTGGCCAAAATATTCCTTTATATATTAGTATTCTTGAATTCAATCCCTTATTGTAATAGACGTCTTTTGCAAATTATCTTTCAACATTAGTAATAGGTGTTAAGAGAAGCTGCGTATGATTAGAATTTTGACATATCTGATAAAGTATCCCTGGAAAGCTTGGCATATATCGCATAGGCTCCTGTCATAGTATTTAAAAATTAAGAGAAATTAAGGAAACAAGAACTTTTCAATTTACTTAAAAGAAAAGCCATTCAGAACATAAATTTGTATTCGGAGTAAAAGTCGAAATCCCCGTCAGTCAGTCTCACCCAAGACACCTCTCTCTCTCTCTCTCTCTCTCAAGATCCCTGCCTGCAGGAAAGGATTGGGCTGAGTATACAGTAAAGGCTATCAGGATCGATCGAGATTGAGATGTAGATCCCAAGCAGAATGAAATGTAGCTTGCTCTGGATATCTTTTAAGTTTGTGAAAGAGAACGGACTGAATATCTTGAGAATTGGGTTTAAACCATCCAGAATTTTTAAGAAATTTTTAAACTTGTGATATATAGACCTACTTTTATCAAAAAAGAGAGGTAGGTGGGGGTGTATTGCATTTATTCAAAGAGTCTGAATAATTAGAAATCATTAAGGGATATATATATATATATATATATATATATATATATATATATATATATATATATATATATAACAAATGTTGGACTTTCCACTAAAATGAAAACCAAATTATCTACTATAAGGGACATAGTCTCCAAAACCCTTAACTGATCTACAAAGGATATATTCTTTTAAAATCCCTCTCTCTTTCCTTCTTCCTCTTCTCGCATGACCTTGTTTATATTCACACCCAGGCTCCGTCCTAACTGGATTGAGCTGTCTGTCTCCTACGCTTTAAACATTAGACGGGAATATCGAAGGAAATTCGACAGGGGACAGATTTTCCCTCCTTTTTCCGGGGCATAAGACTTTCCTGAGGGCATCTGAAAGCATTTGAAAGCAGCTGGAAGCATCTGAAAGCATCTACGATATTGGCGTTTCTCGCGAGTGTGATTTTCTCCTCGAAACGTGAGTCCATGTTTGGGGAATATTCCGGAATATTCTCGGGAACTTCTTTCGTTATTTCCTTAAGTGTCTGGTTTTTGTATCTTCTGATATCTCTCCGGAAGCCTTTAAGGGGCAAGGGAGCAAGGCCCACGCCTATCTAGACAGCACCAGACAGGTGTGTACATTTGATTGGACAGGTAAGAGGTTGACTTAATTCTTTCTTTAACTTATAAGTATTCTCCTCAGCTAAGTTAGTCCATGGGACACTGGCCTATTCAGTACAAATGTACAGTAACCCATAATAATAATACAGATAATTATATCGCAAGTCAGTGTAACTTATCATAATGACAATTATTATGCATATTCATAATAGTATGGATTTGGTGATGAATGTTTTGAATATTTCTATTCACTAACAGTTAATTCTGCTATTTTTTTCCTCGAGGTTATCCACTTCGGAAATCTAACTGAATTCGAGATACCATAAGTCAGTTACTTTGTAATAAAGAGTTAAATTATCATTATCATTCTAAAGACCATCAACAATTCTTTTGTAATGGAAAGTCAAGAAGACCAGCGTTCTAATTATTTTTCTAAGCAAAAGTAAAATAATTAGTATCATTCTAAAAACTTCAGCAATTTTTTATAATAAAAATTAGGGTAAAATATCATTCTAATCATTTATATAGTTTGAGCTTGAAACCCAAGCCCAATAGTTATCAATTTACGGTTTTGAATAGATTTGAACGTCAATTTTATCTTCATTAATGCTAATTAATATGAAGCATTTATTGAAATCATCCTACTTCTAGTTTCCTCGCATGATTTCAAACCAAACGACATCAAAGAAGAATAAAACCTGACTATCACAACTCCAGTTTGAAAAAACAAGAATCTTTCAAGAAGTGACGATGAGTTCGAAAGTGATCGGAAGTTTCTATTGGTAAAAGACTTTTCTACAATTTTTCACTGGTTTTTTCATATTCTCTTATTAACTGGGGAATAGAAATGGATAATTAAAATTGCCAAAAAAAGCCAAGAAACTGTGGTTTTAAATATCATTATCTCACGCAGAATTTTATCAGGGTCGAAGCTTGCTGATGCAGATTTCATACCCCTGAATGACAATCATTCCCATCACACAAACTGACTGTCAAGCTCATAAAATGAATATAAAAAAAAAATCTGTCATGTTACGTGGAGGATTAACTTTTGTCAGACTTTGTTTGTATTTTTTTTTTTTTGTATTAAAAATAAATGTCGCTTCAGAGACTCCTGCTCTTGTATCTTGTCAGCAAACAAGCAAACGACTGACGTGGGTTAATAAAAAATTATCACCTTCCTGATTTTACATTTAATATCAATTCTTAGCTAAAAGCATGCAATTCTCTCTCTCTCTCTCTCTCTCTCTCTCTCTCTCTCTCTCTCTCTGGGAAATTTACACAAAGGCATACAAAATTTTTTTTACTTATGCTTGTTAAAAATAATAAAAATACAGAGGTTTATTCATAGATGTTATTAAGACTTAGTGTCAGTATATTAGAAGATTATATGTATATATATATATATATATATATATATATATATATATATATATATATATATATATATATATATATATATATATATACTATCATAATTAGCAAGAACTCAATAGTAAATTGCTTCCCCTTTTTCCTTTTTTTTATTGTTGTTTTTATTTACTGTCATTCCGATCGATATTTCGAGATTTCCACGGTCAGAATACAAGAAGATTAAAACGGATTGAAGGCCACTCTTTCTTTTATAAGTAGATAATTTTTGAGCAAAAGTGAATTGTCTGGTTGTCCTTTTCAGGCAAAAACTTCTGATAGCATCAGCTGAACATGACCAAAAATCCCCCTATGTGGTGGACATGCCCCTGCCCCATAGGAGGAGATAAAAGCAGAAACCAAACTGAGTTAATTAAAGTTCGCTCTCACATTTTCTGGAAGAGAGGGTATTGAATTTTGCCTCACTGCCATGCCCTGGCCCTCTGTTAGCTACTAACCACGTGGCCTTTCAAAGTATACTTTCTCCACTGTGAACTCCGGCCACCACCCACGTGTTCCCTTGGATGCTAGCTTTACCGATGACATGACTCCATTTGCTTGAGTTTCGAGAAGTCCCCATCACCTTGCCCTCCTTTACAGATTATCCCTTGCATCCTAACACGTGGAAGAACCCGCCCTCGGAAATCACAAGTCATCCACGGACCGCTTTCTGCGCTGGAACCAAATCTGCCTTAAGGTAAAGTGCTCTGGAAGACCTCCATTCAGTCACGCTTTTGTCTCGTAACATTTACTTAATTTGAGAGCCAGTAATCACTGAATCTCTTGTCAACGTTTAAATTTTTCCAGTGTCGGCAGTGCTATAGTTATCATTAATTCATCGGAAAATGTATTTGGCACCCTCAGTGCAGCTTCGAATTCATTATTCTTTTGTCTATTTGCATTGCTGGTTCATAATGTCGCATATCTCTCATTTCAGAGGGACCTTCATATCGTGGAAGCTTCTTGACTGTGTCTGAATCCCTCTCTTTCATTCATCCTGCTCTCTCCTCCAGGATCAATGATCTACTTGCATTCCTCTTTCCGTACTAATGTCATTTATGTAAATACACTCATTAAGTTTGCCCACGTGTTTACGTAATATTTCTTTACTGGAAGAGGCTTATGCTCATATGAAATTTCCCCTTGTTTTCCTCTTTTATGTTTTCCTGACCCACCGTTTCAGAATCACAAGGCTAAATTACCCTAAATTGTTGCTACCTGTCTCTGGAGAATATTTCAAACTCAATGCTACCAGGAAAACAAAAATACTTATTCCTTTTCTTGAATTATATTTTACGAATATATATATGTTACTCGAGTCATTTTAATAATAATCATTAAATTTTAAGCTTATCTTTATAGATTTAATCAAGCAATAAAGATTTAATTATTAAGAGATATATCTTTCATTTCCCATCCTTTTTTTGGATTTTTGAAAAGGAATATACTTTAAATTATTAAAATTTCTTCTCACTCTTTTCTGCTCTTCCCTCATCAGGAATCCCTGTCTTGTCTCTGCACATGAAAGTAATTGACTTCCACCTGACGTTAATTAAGAGTTTGTTCCTGCAGACATTTTCTTCGTCGCAATTTAATATTCAAAATTTTGCCTCTGAACGAGGCCTAAATTTCTTAGTTAAAAAAAAAAATGATTTTGACACGTAGTTACTTCATGGCCCAGCTTCTCATACGAGGTAATGACTATATTATCTATATCTCTCTCTCTCTCTCTCTCTCTCTCTCTCTCTTTATTTTGCATGTGAGGTAACGACCTTTTATGAGAAGATATTATCATTTTTTGTCTCTCTCATGTTTTAGATTATCAATATTTCTTACGGTTTAATGATTGCGCGTGCCTCTCCTCTCTCTCTCTCTCTCTCTCTCTCTCTCTCTCTCTCTCTCTCTCTCTCTCTCTCTCGTGTGAGGTAACGATCTTGTATGAGGAGATTTTTTCATCATTTTTTGTTTGTCTCATGTTTAAGTTCTAGTATTTATTAATGCTATTTCGACGTTTAAATTTTTGTTTACCAGTAAGTGCATATATAGTTCTTTTTATCCTTTTGGAAAATGTATTTATATTTTTAATGAAAATATACCTGAAGTATTGGATAAAGTTTCTTTGACATTAAAGCCAGAGTATTGTTTGTTCATTAATTTCGTAATTTTTCACAACTGAATTAAACTTGACATTCACTATTAATACTTGTGCATGCATATGCCTCTCTCTCTCTCTCTCTCTCTCTCTCTCTCTCTCTCTCAGCCCAATAAGTTTGCTTTTTCACTCATTCTCTTGAGCTTCCTACTCATGCCTTTGCACACTCCTGAAAAGTATATTATTTCATAACTGGATTTGGAATAAGTCAAAAGTCTTAACTGATCCATTAAGAAAATCCCTCTTTATTTAAACGAGATTATGCATGTATTTGTCAGTTATAAAGAAATCCTTTAAAATAGTATCTCTCAAATTTATAGCAAACAAACATACACATATAAACATTACAGTATGTTACACTGATTTCCCGTCATTTTTGGGAAACCAATGATCTCAATACCAACTTTTCAGTGGTGTTGCAATGGAGAAACTTTCACATTTGCCTTCCAAGAGCCAACGAGCCTTTTAGTCAAATTGTTCTTCCATTCCTGAACTTAATGTTACGTAGATCACAAATTTTCTTCGTCAAAAAATTTCGATTAAAATTTTGCGGAAAGAAACTGAAATGTCCGTTGATGTGTAAAAAAATCTCGAGAAACAATACTTCGGTTTTTATGGGAACCAATTTGAATTACTAGTGGCTGGGACTCTAGCCTCTCTCTCTCTCTCTCTCCCTCTCTCTCTCTCTCTCTCTCTCTGCATGAAGAAATTCAGGAAAGAAAAGAGCAATGCTTGGAAGGCTGCATGAAGAAATCAGTTTTAGAATCAATGCTTGAAGGCTTCTAATGAATAATAATCTATCTCTCTCTCTCTCTCTTTCTCTAGAGTCTCACTCGCCTTTATTTTGCTGTTTTTCTTATTAGGACCAAGAAAGTTAATACGTTTATTCTCTTGTTTTAGATTATCCTTCTTACTTTTCCCGTCTCTCTCTCTCTCTCTCTCTCTCTTGTCTCTCTCTCTCTCTCTCTGCAACTCTCTCTGTCCTAACGATCTTGTAGATCAATCATTTTTGTGTCAAGTTTAGTTTTAGTATTTATTAATATTATTTTCGAATGTTTTAAATTTATGTTTACCAGTAAGTTAATCTTTTGGAAAATGTTGGCATGAATGAAAATGTACCTGCATGTATTGGATAAAAGTGTCTTTTGAATTGTTTGTTCATGTTTCGGCGAAATCAAATTTGGCTTCCACTATTAATTCTTGTCATACACTTATGCCTCTCTCTCTCTCTCTCTCTCTTCTCTCTCTCTGCTTCTCTCGCTCTCAGTTTTTATGAATACGGGACTCATTCTCTTGCTCCTACCCACGAATTTGCAAACACCTGAAAAACGAATAATTTTAAAACGTGGTTGGAATAAGCCAAATGAGGACGCCCATTTGAGAAATCCCTTTTACGACAGAAAGTTTAGATAATCTCTCTATCCGGAGCCAAACAAAGCAGCACACACTGATGATGTTAGCTCTCACGCATGAGGCCAGGAAACGCTGACTGACAGTGACATTTATGGAAGATCTGTCAGAAAGCTTTCACTCGCCTTCATTTTGGCTTCGGTCCGTCTGACTCTTTTCCCAATTGCATCCATGACCCCTCGCCTGTTGCGTAAAGTGCAAGGCTCTAAATCTTCGGAATAATCAGAAGAGTCATCATCAAGCAACAATTGGTTTTATGGGATCAATTATAAAGAACCAGTGGGCCGGGACTTTGACTCTCTCTCTCTCTCTATCTCTCTGACATCATCTCTCATCTAGCACTCACCTCTCACTGAAGAGAAGTCCATCATCAAAATAGAAAAAGGTTTGTAATAATAATAATAATAATAATAATAATAATAAAAATAATAATAATAATAACAATAATAATACAGATATGGGAAAAATGTCTTTTCACATAATGTACAGTATGTATATATATATATATATATATATATATATATATATATATATATATATATATATATATTTACTATATATGTATGAATGTGTATATACATATATATATAATATATATATATATATATATATATATATATATATATATATATATATATATATATATATATATATATATATGTAGAAGAGAGATAGATAGAGAGATATATAGAAAGAGAGAGAGAGAGATCTCTAAAATCCAATGTAGATGTTTCTCTCTCTCTGTCTCTAATTTCAATGTCTGTCTGTCTGTCTGTCTCTCCCTCTCTCTCTCTCTCTCCTCTCTCTCTCTCTCTCTCTCTCTCTCTCTATATATATATATATATATATATATATATATATATATATATGTATTTATAGTATATATGTGTGTGTGTGCATGTGTGTGTGTGTGTCGCGTGCGCGAGCGTATGTGAAATAAAAAATAACCTGGACGAAAACTTTTTCTCTGACCTAAAAACTTCCTTCTCTTTTCAAAAAGCATAAACTCAGTAAAGCTCGGGTTTTATTCGAGAAAATTTTACGAAGTTATGATATTCCATGAACGAGAACTTGGGGACTTTAAAAAAATAAAAAACTCCTGGCTCAAAAAGTCAGCGATGGTACGCTTCGTGGTCGGCTATAATTTTTTTTTTTTCTTAAACTTCTGCTCGTGGATTTAACATGATAACATTTGAAATCTTGGATCTTTCCTAGATAGTGACCCCAAAGGGTTTTAACCCGGTAAGTATCGACCTTTGCGGCGTGTTTAGTACAAGAAATATTAGTTGTAGATAGCGACCCCCGGAAACTATTTAGTATACTCGTCCACGACGAAAAGAAAAGAGTTAAGCAGGATTTAGTGATCAAATTCGTTTATTTGTAATTTTCGTTTATTTGTAATTTTCGTATAAAACAAAAACTAAAAAACAGAGCATAACATAAAGATCATATCCGTTTTGGATCTTTTTTCCTTTCGATTTGACAGTTCACGCCTTTCAGTCTTTGATCTTGAATTCCCTCTCTTCTCTTCCTCTCATTCTCCCTTTTTTTTTATTAAAAAAAATGTCGCTTCAGAGACTCCTGCTCTTGTAGCCTGTTAGCAAACAAGCAAACGACTCACATGGGTTAATAAAAAATCACCACCTTCCTGTTTACATATAATATCAATTCTTAGCTAAATGCATGCAACTCTCTCTCTCTCTCTCTCTCTCTCTCTCTCTCTCTCTCTCTCTCTCTCTCTCGGAATATCTCCTTAATACGTCAATGATGCTGTTCAATTTTTCACTGTGTTCTCCTAATTACTTATGCTCTGGTGAACCTTCTCTAAATTCCATTTACAATATTTATAATTTGATAAGAGTCAGTCGGATCTGGAAGTGCAATAATCCTATGCGATATCATAAGAATATCGACCATCTGCCTCATTTAACGAATCATTGTATGGCCCCTTACTGAATTGCCTCGTACGAATACCAAATTTCCCCATTGTGAACTAGGTCAGATGAGGTCGAATGATTGACGATTAAATCTAATCACTTGCCGAATGCGGAACTGTTTAAGACCCTTTCATAAACTGATGACGCGAACGTATATATACATCCCAATTGTTTCCCGAGCGCTGTTCAAAAGGCATTGTTCCAAAGGTGACTGGGAATTGGGGCTTGAATCACTGTATACTTTCTCTGTCTTTCTACTGTTCAGTCGGAGTCTAGTGATGGAGGCCTCGTTAAGGCAAAATTAGTTTGTCGGGCTGATATGGACTGAGGTTGCTATAAAGAAGTCTTATTAATTATTAATTCGTTCCCTGTGCACCTCACGGATCTTTCCTCGATAGTGACCCCCAGCAAAGTTCGGGGGTCGTTACTTGGATCTAATATTTTTTTGGGGTAATTATCTCTATGATATTTACAGTCTTTTGTTTATGTTTTTACGGTCATCCCCAACGGGCTTCTACTAAACACGCCGCAATGGTGGATATATACCGGATTAAAACCCTTTGGAGTACTATCTAGGAAAGATCCAGGTTAGATTAAACAAGAATTTGAATATTTCTAGCATTTATAGAGATAAATCTTAATCACTGCAAAAAAATGTGGTATTTAAATCCTGGCAAATGTTAGCTCAGAAAATCTTAAATAATCCACATATAACACCAAGCTTTATCATTAACTTTCTATAGCATAATATTCATCTAAGTTCTCCGCTATGCATTAGTGGGACAAACGAGGTCATGACATTACGGAGGCTTTCAGCAGATTTCTATTAGATTAGAGATGTTGGAATTATCTAGCATAAGGGAATTCTCTTCTTCTGTTAATCTTTTGACTAATGTTCTTTTTTGGGTGAAAAGGATTTGTGTTAACAAGCTTTGAATGGAAGGGTGTTTTGTTTCTCTCTCTCTCTCTCTCTCTCTCTCTCTCTCTCTCTCTCTCTCTCTCAAGATTCGATCATATTTGTCATTTAGCATTATGATCTCTCTCTCTCTCTCTCTCTCTCTCTCTCTCTCTCTCTCTCTCAGTGCGCAGTCAAAATTTCATTCTGAAACTTTAGACGAATCATATCTACGCGACTTCAAAGTTACCTGAGGCAGTGAACCTCTCTCCTCTCTCTCTCTCTCTCTCTCTCTCTCTCTCTGTCTCTCTCTCTCTCTCTCTCTCTCTCAGAGAAAAACCCCGAAAGCCGTGCTGATAGCCCCAGCGGGAGGTCAGTCAATGGGCACAGAGCGATCCATGTGAGTAAACCTTATAACTTTGAATGGAAACTCCACAGGGGTTTTACCAAAAGGACACATTTAATTTAAGGATCTGGGTGTCTATATATATTTTTTCCCTGTTACGGAACACACACACATACACAGGCACACAGAGAAAAATAGAAAAAGGTGAATAAATCTTTTACCTTCAATGGAAACTCCTTAGAGGGTTTTAAATAAAAGGACAAATATAATTTAGAATCAGGGTATATATCTCTCTCTATCTATCTGTATATATAAATAAATGTATATACACACACACACATCTCACATATACACATATATATATATATATATATATATATATATATATATATATATATATATATATATATATATATATATATATATAGATATATAACCTTAATGAAAACAGCAGAAAGAGGGAGTATATCGGGGTTCAAAAAACTTTCCATTTACAATCATGCCGTCTATATTTATTTCCGTCTTAATATCAAATTCACGCACACAAAAAGAACCCAAATGTGTCATTCACCTTGGAGGTCTAAATTCTTAATTTGGTACTGCAATTTAATGGACGAAATGTCTCAGAAGAAAAATCCATTTGTCTTAGAAACTCCGGTGATCAAAACAAAGAGAGTGTGACGATAAGCCAGTAAAGTTTTTCGTTGTAAATTCTTCATGCTTGTTATAGATCATCGGTGATAAAAAAAATTTCAGGGCAGTATATATCTCTCTCTCTCTATATCTCTATATATCTCTCTCTCTATATATATCTATATCTCTATCTCAGGTTTATATATATATATATATACAAAAATAATTTTACGTATATATATATATGATTTTCAGATGACTTCTCTTTCCAATAATGAAATGTATATATATATATCTCTATCTATATTTATATAAACATATATCTATATATTATATTTGTGTATTTTGGCAGACACATTTTCTTCGCGAATGTGAGTAGACCTTTAAACTATAAATGTAAAATTTCTCTCTCTCTCTCTCTCTTTTGGCAAAATACACTCTCTCTCTCTTATAATCGTAATCAGGTTATATATAAATGCGTTACGGACGCACACAAAACACAAATTACTTCCCTGAAAATGTGTCATTCGTCTTGCTCTCTAAATTCTCTCTCTCTCTCTCTCTCTCTCTCTTTAATGGACTGTTTAGAAGGAAAAAAAGCCGTTTGTCTTCAGAACTCGGACTTCTCAAACAAAGAAAGAATGTCGATAAGAAATGAGTTTTCTATTGCTTATTTGCTTGAACTGCTCAGAAATGGAACTTGAAAATGCAGTCTCTGATCTGAAACTCTCTCTCTCCTTCTCTCTCTCTCTCAATATCTCTTTTTACTCCTGTTTAAATGCATATTTGGCAAACAAGCTCAAATACTGGATGTTTTCCAGGTAACTTTGATTATAATTAAATTACATTAGATTGCGTCTCACAGAAGCTCTTGAACTGAAAAGTAATTATTAATTCAGGAATGCTTTGTAAAATAAGCATAGCTTATTGAATTATGGATGTATTATACTTTAGATTAACTTCTCTTTACTTGTTATGTATATACTCTCTATATCTATATCTCTCTCTCTCTATATATATATCTATCTGTCTATATATCTCTATCAGGTTTAAACATATATTTACATAAAATAACAAATATAACATAAATTTTATGATATATATATAATAATGTAATAGATATCTCTTCCTCTCTCTCTCTCTCTATGGATATAATCTATCTATATATGGTATATTTATTTTCAATACGGCTTAGATATAGAATGCTGAAATGTAATATATATATATGATTTCTATTTATATAGATCGAACTATAAATGGAACGTGAAAATGTATTATGATTTAAAAATTGTCATTCTGTATTGTCAATATCTTCTTTTTTCGTCTTTAACGTGCATACTTCCCATTATTAATGGGATTACAAATGATTTTTGCTTTGAAGGACTTTGATTTGGCAATTAAATTAGGCCAGTTAGCCTTATCGGCTCTTGAATGACATCGATTATTAATTCAGGTAGCTTTGTAAAAACAAGCATAGCTTAATGAACTGATGAAGATTATCCCAGCATTTAGATTAACTGGGCGAGTCTGGTTGACAGTTCGAGACGTGTATATATAAATCTGTTATGTTTTTGAAGGTATTGGATATTTGTTTATGTGTATTAATATATACACCCATTTGTATATAAACTATATATTATATATATACGTAATATATATATATATATATAGCAATATGTCCACCTTTATGACCGGTCGCCTGCGGGATTGAACCCTCGCCATAGATACATATGAAGTCTGATTATATATCTATACTTATATAAATAATACATATATATGTATATATATATATATATATATATATATATATATATATATATATATATATATATATATATATATATATATATATATTCTTCTTATATATTCATATAAATACCAAATAATATCTCCAGTTAATTACATATAACTTAGGATTATACATGCTCATACAATATTTTTTTAAAGATTCAGATGAATATTTTCAGCCTTTTTATCCTTTATTTTTTAAAATTGTTAATGCTGCTTCTCAAAATAACATTGTTATAACACCGAGAACATTGAGAGGACATTCACCCTCAACTGAACGCGTAACAAAGAAGAACGGAACCCATAATATTCCTTTATTGTTATTTTTCGTGAATCTATTAATAAATTTGGCAATAAAATCTAGTAGAACTTATTTGCCTCTTCCTCCTAGAGAATACTAGACAAGGCTTTCCATTAGAAGAAAGTGATGAGGCTTTTCGTAAGATGCTTCTCAAACACACACGGTATTTACGTCCATTTCTTTTCTCAGGGTTTTTTCTTCTCTCTTATATTTCAGTACCTATTTCTG
>NC_089771.1:17545383-17615383 GCF_040412425.1 Macrobrachium rosenbergii | reverse complement strand
AGAGAGAGAGAGAGAGAGAGAGAGAGAGAGAGAGATCAATGCTAAATGACAAATAGGATCGCGTCTCAAGAGAGAGAGAGAGAGAGAGAGAGAGAGAGAGAGAGAGAGATCAATGCTAAATGACAAATAGGATCGCGTCTCAAGAGAGAGAGAGAGAGAGAGAGAGAGAGAGAGAGAGAGAGAGAGAGAGAGAGAGAGAGAGAGAGGTACAAACAAAATACCTTTCCATTCAAAGCTTGTCAACACGAATCCTTTTCACCCAAAAAAGAACGTTAGCCAAAAGATTAACAGAAGAAGAGAATTCCCTTATGTTAGATAATCCCAACATCTTTAATCAAATAGAAATCTGCTAAAAACCTCCGTAATGTCATGACCTCGTTTGCCCCACTAATGGATAGCAGAGAACTTAGATAAATATTATTCTATAGAAAGTTAATGATAAAGCTTGGTGTTATATGTGGATTATTTAAGATTTTCTGAGCTAACATTTAATAGGATTTAAATACCACATGTTTTGGCAGTGATTAAGATTTATCTCTATAAATGCTAGAAATATACAAATTCCTGATTAATCTAACTAGGACCTTTCCTAAATAGTACCGCAAAGGGTTTAACCCGGTATGTATCCACCATTGCGGGTGTTTAGTAAAAGCCCGTTGGGGATGACCGTAAAAACATAAACAAAAGACTATAAATATCATAAAGATAATGACCCCAAAGAAATATTAGTCCTAGGCAACGAACCCCGAACTTTGCTTGGGGTCACTGTCGAGGAAAGATCCTTAAGCTACACAGGGAACGAATTAATAATTAAAAAGACTTCTTTATAGCAACCTCAGTCCATATCAGCCTGCCAAACCAATTATGCCTTAACGAGGCCTCCATTACTAGACTCCGACTGAACAGTAGAAAGACAGAGAAAGTATACACTGATTCAAGACCTAAACCCCAGTCACCTTTGGAACAATGCCTTTTGAACAGCGCTCGGGAAACAACTGAGATGTATATATACGTTCGCGTCATCAGTTTATGAAAGGGTCTTGATCAGCTCCGCATTCGGCAAGTGATTGGATTTAATCCTCAGTCATTCGACTTGATCTGACCTAGTTTACAATGGGGAAATTTGGTATTCGTACGAGTCAGTTCAGTAAGGAGCCATACAGTGATTCGTTAAATGAGGCAGATGGTCGATATTCTTATGATATCGCATAGGGATATTGCACTTCAAATTATAATTATTGTAAATGGAATTTAAAGAAGGTTCACCAGGCGTAAGTAATTAGGAGAACACAGTAAAAAATTGAACAGCATCATTGACTTGTTAAGGAGATATTCTGAGAGAGAGAGAGAGAGGTCATAATATTGCTAAATGACATATATGACGGGATCACGAGAGAGAGAGAGAGAGAGAGAGAGAGAGAGAGAGAGAGAGAGAGAGAGAGAGAGAGATGACGATGTTTCTTAACGAGTATGACGGAATCCAAAGAGAGAGAGAGAGAGAGAGAGAGAGAGAGAGAGAGAGAGAGAGAGAGAGAGAGAGAGAGGAAGAGTCATAATATTACTAAATAACAAATATGACGGATCACGAGAGAGAGAGAGAGAGAGAGAGAGAGAGAGAGAGAGAGAGAGAGAGAGAGAGAGATGATATTGTTAATGACAAATATGACGGAATTTCCAATAAAGAGAGAGAGAGAGAGAGAGAGAGAGAGAGAGAGAGAGAGAGAGAGAGAGAGGTCATAATATTGCTAAATGACATATATGACAGGATCACGAGAGAGAGAGAGAGAGGAGAGAGAGAGATGACGATGTTTCTAAATGAGTATGACGGAACTAAAGAGAGAGAGAGAGAGAGAGAGAGAGAGAGAGAGAGAGAGGAAGAATCATAATATTACTAAATAACAAATATGACGGGATCACGAGAGACAGAGAGAGAGAGAGAGAGAGAGAGAGAGAGAGAGAGAGATGATATTGTTAATGACAAATATGACGGAATTCCAATAGAGAGAGAGAGAGAGAGAGAGAGAGAGAGAGAGAGAGAGAGAGAGAGAGAGAGGTCATAATATTGCTAAATGACATATATGACGGGATCACGAGAGAGAGAGAGAGGGAGAGAGAGAGATGACGATGTTTCTAAATGAGTATGACGGAATCCAAAGAGAGAGAGAGAGAGAGAGAGAGAGAGAGAGAGAGAGAGAGAGAGAGAGAAGAATCATAATATTACTAAATAACAAATATGACGGGATCACGAGAGACAGAGAGAGAGAGAGAGAGAGAGAGAGAGAGAGAGAGAGAGAGAGAGAGAGATAGATGATATTGTTAATGACAAATATGACGGGAATTCCAATAGAGAGAGAGAGAGAGAGAGAGAGAGAGAGAGAGAGAGAGAGAGAGAGAGAGAGAGAGAGAGAGAGAGTTTCAATGAGTTACAAGGATTAGGATGTCTCAAAGACTTTTTAGTCCATCAGAGGAGACATCATGTGCTCACTTATCTCTAGGAGCAGGTTTTACTGTTCATTCAGTGTTCTAACGAATTTGTATAGGTTTCTTTTAAACTCTTCCACACTATTGTTGTAGACAACTTCTGGTGGCAGTTTATTTCATGTGTCACATATCTTGATGTGAAGAAGTTCCCACAATGAGATGTGTTGTATCTCTTTACTTCTAGTTTCCATCCATTATTTCTCGTCTGGTTTTCGTTTAATATGAAGAGGTTACTGTCCATTTTTGTTATGCTTTTCAGTATTTTGAATGTTTCTATTAGTTGTCTTAGCAATAGTCGTGTTTCTAAGCCATACATGTTCAGGCTCTCTAGTCGTCTTTGGTAACCTATTTGCTTGATGGAGGGAGTTAACTTTGTGGCTTTTGCTTGTACCCCTTCTAATCTATTTATGTCCTTTCTTAGTGTTGGTGACCAAAACTGTACTACATATTCAAGATAATGTCTAATTATGGATGTGTAGAGCTGCAGCACCGTTCCCTTGTTTCTGTATCTGAACTGCCTCTTTATGTATCCCACTAGTTTCTGGGCCTTCTTTTCAGCTGTTATGCTCTGTTTTGTGGATTTCAAGTCCTTGTGATAATGACTCCAAGGTCTTCTTCTTGTTCTACACTATTTATTTCATTCCCAAGCAGCATGAAGTTGGCATGAGGGTTGTTTGTTCCTATTTGTAACACTTTACACTTATCCAAGTTAAAAGGCATTTGCCATCTTTTTGACCACTCTCCTCCTTTCCTTAGACTATTTCTTAAATTTTCCACTGTATCTGGGTCTGCTGCATTTACACCTAGTTTGGTGTCATCTGCAAATTTGGCTATCTTGCTGGTTAAGCCTACATCAATGTCGTTAAAGTAAATAAAAAAACAAGAACGGGCCAAGGACAGAACCCTGAGGAACTCCGCTTGTCACATCTGCCCATTCTGATTCTTCACCGTTTATTACGACTCTGTTTTCTATTAGTTAGCCATCCTTCGATCCACTCTGCTATTTCTCCTACAATTCCTAAAGCTCTAACTTTTGTCATTAGTTTCTTGTGTGGCACTTTGTCAAAGGCCTTTTGGAAATCTAATTAGGGTATATCTATTGCTCTACTACTATCGTAAATACCAAGCATGTTATGGGAAAAACTTTTTTGTAAACTGGGGGCACATTACCTAGTTTCCATCCTTTTGGTGCCTTTCGTTGTTCTGCAGTTCTTCTGTAGAGTTTGTATAGGTGAGGAACTATCTCCTCTTTTAACTCTAATTTCTCTTGGATGAATTCCATCCGTGCCAGGAGATTTGAACTTGTTTAGTTTTTCTGTTTTGTTTTTAACGACTTCTTCTGTAAATATTATTTTGTCAAGCGGTTCTGCCCCTTCATGTTTAATAGCTCCAAATCTGAGTTCACTAAGTTTCCTCTATTGTCTCTTATGGGACATATGCTATATCTTATTGGCTTCCTCAAGAGAGAGAGAGAGAGAGAGAGAGAGAGAGAGAGAGAGAGAGAGAGAGAGAGAAGATGATAAAGTTGTTAATCACAAATATGACGGAATTCCAAGAGAGAGAGAGAGAGAGAGAGAGAGAGAGAGAGAGAGAGAGAGAGAGAGAGAGAGAGAGATTTCCATTAAGTGCCTTTCCCATTGTGTTAATGAACGGAGCCTCTTGAAGCCGTTTGTCACGACCAGACTTTTGCGGGCTCTGGGTCGTAGCAGCGTTGCGTGCTGGGCTCTGGGGATTTATTGCGATCCACGGTCGTACTTTTATCAATGAAATCTTGTTTGCTGTTGCTGCTTTCCAGATTCAAAGGGGAAAGTTAGTATATATATCTATCTATATATATATATATATATATATATATATATATATATATATATATATATATATATATATATATATATGTGTGTGTGTGTGTGTGTGTGTGTGTGTGTGTGTGTGTATTAAGCATGTATATATATATATATAGATACATATAAACATATATATGTATATATATATGTATGTATGTATAATGTATATTTGTCACTCATGCACTGCGTGACTTGTTAAATTCCCATATATTAATCCACAAATAATTGATTAGTGCTTCGCTACCACTGAGATTCTAACCCTTGCATTGTCTGGTTTAGAAACAGGGATAGATAATACCTCTGACCACTGATTGTCCCGAGAGAGAGAGAGAGAGAGAGAGAGAGAGAGAGAGAGAGAGAGAGAGAGAGAGAGAGAGATAGAAAATAGAATGAGTGAGTCAAGATGAATATTCCCGAAGAGAGAGAGAGAGAGAGAGAGAGAGAGAGAGAGAGACTCTATCACAAAGCCTGTTATTCAAACGCAGACAGTGATAACGCAGACATTGGTGGAAATTATCTCCGTACCAATCCACCTCCCAATCTCCAGAAATCGGAGAAATTATATCTGGCGATACCAGCAGCCCACGAGATAAACAGTTTTATCTTCCTTTCCCAGAAGATTCAATTAAACTTTGCTGTTCTCTCTCGCGTTTATCTATGCAGGGAAAGTGACAACAGCAGGAGATTCGATCAAGTGGAAAGACGCAGGTAACACAGAAGAGAAGATTGTGATTGTGTTTAGGATCTTCTAGCAATAGCAATGATGAAGGGGGTTATTTATTAGCCATGAGTTTGCTGTCGGCAACGACGAGAACCCGAGGTGTGTAAATGGATAAGAAGATGGTTTCAGAAAGATAGAGGATCGGTTACCTTATTCAAAGCTTTAAACATTCTTCGGCTCTAAAACAATGATGGAGGCAGCATAGATTACACACTGGCTTGCTATTGGCAATGACGAGGACCTGAGCTGTATAAATATATAAGAAGATGGCTTTAGAAAGATAGAGGATCAGTGACCTTATAAGACTCTTTAAGAAATCTCCGGCACTAAATAAGACATTCTTGGTGCTAAGGAATCAAAGCCTTCATTTTTAGTTATCTTCTGCCCTTAAAATTAAAGTTTTAAGGTATTAGCTTATATAAATATGAGTAGATCAAGGAACACTTTGCAAATATTAGGAACCCTTATTTATGTCTCGTTAAATTCATTTGTGAAAATGTAAATGAAGTGGTTTCACTTCCCATGAACAGTGATTCTTAAAACAGCAAAGAGCATTCCCGTAGGGACTGGGTAAAGATCTTGAAGCCTTTCTTCTAGAATTTTGTGTTTTCTTTCATAACAATGGTCTCCCACAACAGACCTCTCCTTGCTGTTAAAAGGGTTACCAGTTCTGTGGTTAACTCCCTATGATGCATAACCAGTTTTTTTTTATCAGAGTTATGTTTTGTACAGTTAAGTTCATAAATTATTCAGAAAAGAGCGTAGATCAAGCATAGGTATGTAAAGAGAGAAAATAAATAAATTTATTCCATGATATTTGAAACAAGGGAGAGTAGAGGCCATGAGGCCATGACTAGCTATTTTCTCATGAAGAATTTTGACAGCTATCTACGTAACTGGATTAAAAGAAAGATAAATGCCTTATACCATGATAATATCTCTCTCTCTCAGTAATTACCTCAGTATGTACAAACATACTCGCGAATGTGAATTTATAAAAACTTCATCCTTGGTAAGTGAGATTTTCGTGATTCAAAGTCCTTAAGAAAGGAAGAAGGATTGGCTCACCCACAAAGGTTGCAAACCAGCCTCCTAAATGCAGGAAGACCATAAGAATCAGGAAAAAAAATTAGGAAGATATACCCATGACACCATAATGAATTAATTCGTATCACCTTTTCCAATCCGCCCCCTTCTCAGCCTCCCGAAACCAAACAATCTCATCTGCCTATTTTTCGAGATATTTTCAGCCGTGGTAACCTGAGGCGCTGCTCCATCCTCAGGGAATGCATCCTTTTTATTCCCCCAGACAGTGGAGACGAAGACTTTCCTTGCAACAATCCCCTTTCCCCAGGGGAGACAAAACTCATAAACCTGGCTTGCTACTCGTTCTACGACGAGACGACCCCTGCATAATTAGCAAAGTGGGAGGCTGGAGTGTGAGATGCGAAATTTCTGAAACTCCCCAAGAGAGAGAGAGAAATAGAACGGGAGGTTCACTTTTCCATTCTCTCTTTCTCCCTCTCTCTCATTCTCGATTTACCTCTGAGCTCACTACCCGTTCTTGCTCTCTCTCTCTTTCCTGGTGCTTGCTAAAATCTCCTTGTCTTTTCCACACACACACACACACACACACACAGAGAGAGAGAGAGAGAGAGAGAGAGAGAGAGAGAGAGAGAGAGAGAGAGAGAGAGAGAGAGAGAGCATCGTCGACATACCAGATTCAACATCCTGAAAACAGGAAGATAGAGAGAGAGAGAGAGAGAGAGAGAGAGAGAGAGAGAGCATCGTCGACCTACCAGATTCAACATCCTGAAACCAGGAAGAGAGAGAGAGAGAGAGAGAGAGAGAGAGAGAGAGAGAGAGAGAGAGAGAGAGAGAGAGAGAGAGACCTAATTCAACATTATAACAGGAAGAAAGATAGGAGGAGAAGGAAGACGGACAGACAGACAGACAGACGAAAAAGGAGGCATTTCCAAAGCGGAAAAGAGAAAGTGAAAATTCAGAATGTCATAAAAAGTAAGAGAAAGTAAATAGAAGGTGGCTCCTGAAAGTCATTAACTTTCCTTTTAAATTTCTGTATTTCAGGGAAATCTCGTCCTTTGAGAGGATCTTAAGAATGCTTTTCGCCCTGTGTCGATGGTAATTATATATATATATATATATATATATATATATATATATATATATATATATATATATATATATATATACTAATGCATATATACATACATACATACATACACAGACACACACATATATATAATAGTAAATATGCTTTTAAACTGGTACTGTAATGCCCCTTAAAATTAAGAGAGCCATCAAAAGCATTGCTATTTTATTTAAAGAAGGAATCAAATACAATAACAAACGCTTGTGAAAGCTATATATCGCTTAATATATGAAAGGAATCATACTATACAGTTTCCTTTGCATTCGTAAATATTTCCATAACATTGAAAAATAATTTGATCTTATATTGACATCATTCATATTTCGGTTTAATATTATAATATTTTAATATTTTAGAGTTCCATTTTAATCTCGACTCTATGTTGGCATTCCTATTTTTTGCTTTAATGCAAAAATGCGCCAATTCTTCTTTCAATTTTGTAAGGTTTTCATTTTGAGGTTTTTATGGTATCACAGAAAAAAATAACTTTAGTTTTTCTAGTAACTGTTATCTTATTAATGTAGTTTCATTTGAATAGCGAAGGAAAGTATAATATATAGTGTATTTTTCTGGTATGGACGAATTGGATTCACCAAAGAAACTCACTGAATTTTCAATGAATTCCTATAAGAGATTACCCTTGATGAAAAGTCTCTATTGGAAGCTTTCGCCTTAAAATATATCAATATCAAAAACAAATGACGAGTAATACATTACCACAACGAAAAAATGCATACTCCGTCTCATTATTATTAATTAAGTGAATTTGCCACAGCAGAGCACCCTTTCTCGGTGTGTCTGTCTCTGTGTGGTTTTAAGCCTTACTCTCTCTCCTGGCTAACTTGGGCCCTGGGCACAAATATAAGTGAATTACGTAGGCAATACATACATAATTCATACCAAAAATAAAGTTATTTTATTATTATTATTATTAATACGTGAATGCACTATTACAGAGCAGCTAAAAGAAATAAAAAATATGGTAGCAATACATAATTTAGTTCATACTAAACTAAAAGATATTATTATTAGTTATTGTGGTAGTAGTAGTAGTAGTAGTAGTAGTAGTATTAGTAGTAGTAGGTGAAAGTATTACAACAGCGCACTACAAAAAAATATATATTTATGAAGTAATACATAATTTTAAGTATATCAAAATAAAGTTAATGTAATTAACCTTTGTGGACTTCCTTATAAAAGTTGACGTAACCTTTACTACTTGAATTATCGACATATAACCTTCAAATTAATCATAATGAACAGTATATAATAACACCTTTCATTTCTGAATACTGACATTTAAACACTTATATATTTAAAATTAAAATATAAATAATTTATACGCAGGTCTGTCATCCGCTGGTTCAGAAACAAGCGCAAGTGGGCTAATTTTAGACCAAACAATGCTACCGTCGTTATCCTGATGTCAGTATTGCTGGAAACCTATTATCCCACTTATTTATTCTGATTTGTGGACTGCAGACGCCATCTATCGACAATCTCTGTCGAATACGTTGTTCAAAAATGAAACTTTGTGCTTATTCGACAAATAGGCAGAATAAAATGCATATACATGCATAGAGTGACTGCAAGTGCAAGATAATTTACTTGGTCATATATTGATGTCTACATAAGACGTATTCGTATCAAAATAAAAAGCTTAAGGAAATCTACGTCCGGTGTGGTAATAAACAATTGCTCCTTGACTGTAGGTGAACGAGCACCACAACGACCAACTTAATTCCTAATATACAACGATTTATTTTTGAAAATACTCATCTATTTTTTGAGGCAGAATCTAAAAGAATATAAATAATTTTCCGTGTTCTTAGTTTTAATCGTGAAAAAGACGGCTACAGGTAACGTAATCACCCAGTTCAACTACTATCAAAATTCAATAAGGTGAACATTCCTGGCTGAAACGGCCACGTAGTTCAAACACTTCGATTCTTTTAAGTTTTGGCGTAACCAAATAATTACTGAAAATAAAGCACTGTGAGCTTTATTTTCATTTAAATACTGCATTTCATATGGGGTTATAATTTTATATACAAACTCATTTCATTGCTGTAAATAATGATTAATATCAACTAGAGTTCGAAAAACCAATAGCCTAAAAGAATCCAGCCAGAATAACCAACAAATACTGTATATGGACTATTAAAATGGCTTGGAAAAATAGATAATTATTTCTATACAATGTGAGAGAAATGATTTTACTATCGATGTATTTCATTTTAATTTTACAGATATTATCAATGGTACTATTTCATGCCTTTTTAGTGTCATCAATAAACTTGTAAAGTTGGCCATTCTGATTAACAAACTCCTCCCACTCCGAAGGTTGTAGTTGTATTATTTCCTCTAAGTTTTGAATTTCTTGTGATTTTAGCAAATTCGAGAAATGCGATTAACGCAAAATCGTGTTACTAAATTTATTTTTTATTGAAGGTTTGTTTTTTCTTGGTAGTAAAAGCAGCATCAGAGTAAAGTTTAAAGGACTCGCAATGTTCGCACTTGTGCCCATGGAAAAATCAGGAATGCCAACTTTTATTAATTTGAATTCATATAAATTTCAGTCAGTATATAACACGATTCGCTACTTTTTGAAAACTAGAAATTCATGGATGTAAAGTATCGATTTTTCTTCTTTGATTTAACGTAATGTGTTTAATTTATCTGCAATAACTTGTTAGATCGTCTTCTCATATTGGCAATTCTGCATCATCCTTCGTCAAGGGACCGACAATTCTGTGTTGCCAGAACGAATATCGAGAAGCTGTTGTAGGCTTCTTATTTATTCAAAGTCTTTCATGCAGGGCATCAGTTTTAGAAAGCTTGAGTACATTTTTAGTACAGTTATCGTGTACATTGATACAAAAGCTATTTACAGTCTAAATGTTGTATAAATAACGTTTTTTTTTCGCAGGCAAACTGCACCGTAGGTTTCTCTGAGTTGCCAGACTTGCCAGTATATGTAGGTGGTTTACCTTCAAAAACAATTTTACTTAATATTTCTGGTAATATCCTTTTATTTAGTGGTATAGGTTGTGAATTTTTAGACTTACTTTTAGAAATGCTTTACGAATAAACGTCAGTAACAAGAGAGTAACATTGTAAGAGAACAATGGTATACGAATTATTAAGAAATAAAACCCGATTTTGACAAAACAGGCTGCAGACAATAGTATCAAGAGATCGCTACTTAAAATTGACAATATTGACTCTTATCCTTTAGAGACAAAGACTGAAGAGGATTAAATATGCTTTTAGAGTTGTCTGCCATCTTTATCAAAGGTCAATAACGCAACAGCAATAAAATGGAAGGCTAAGACTGTAACATCGAGGTTAGGTACGAATGTTGTTATATCACCCGTTGTAAGTAACCAATTGGTCCTTAGCCACATAAAATAAGTCTAATCCTTCGGGCCAGCTGCAGCCCTAGGAGAGCTGTTAATCAGCTCAGTCGTCTGGTAAAACTAAGGTATACTTATTTTTTTTGTATCACTCGGTTTCCATATTCCATATTACTTTCATTTTTTGCCTTTAAAACGAAACCAAAGTACACGTTTTTACAGAAATCAGGTACATTTTCAAATACATCACGCAAATGTTTCAGCAAAAATATAAAACGCAAAAACCTGAATTAGTTAAAAACTAGAAAAATAAGAATATTTTTGTGGTTCAGCAAAAATATCTAAATGTCAATGTAAAAATGGAAAGTAAACGCTGACGCTAAACTACTAGACGATATTTCCGTAAGGAATATAAATGTGAGGTTTTACTTAAACGCTTTTTAGCTTTTTTTCATAATTCCAGCCATGGAAGCAGTATATGGAATGATTTCTACTGTTTTTTAGAAGATATATTGGCTTGTAAAGCATTATATAAAGACTTTTTTAATGAAAATTATTTGACTTAAAATGGGTGAGAATTACAGGTCGAGGTTCCTGCTTGTTTTGGTGTCAAATAATTGAACAAATTTTTATTGTGGTTAATGATATATTTTTTAAAACAAATATTGGTATATAAAGCAACATATATGATGATATTTGAACACGAAATCTTGACTTAAAAGGGATAATAATTATATTTCCCTTTCCTTCTTGTTTTAGTGTCAAATAATTGGTAAAATTTTATTGTAGTGTTACTTTTTTAAAAGACATCTTGGCTTGCAAAGAACCATATAAGGACATCTGAAATTGAAATTTTAACTTGAAAGGGATTAAAATTATCGATAGAAGTTCCTTCATCTTTTGGACGCGAATAACTGATAAAATCTTATTGTAATGTTACTCATTTTTAAAGAAACATTGGTCTGTAAAGCAACATACATGTACATTTTGAATGTAACATTTTGACATAAAAGGGATGAGAATTATAGACTGACGTTCCATCCTGTTTTGGTCTCAAATACTTGATCAAATTTTAAGGTGATTATTGAAAGGAAAAATTATATCTATGGCGTGCTTTTGCCAATTCTCCATTACTGAATTTAACGTCATCTACATGAAGATTTTACTAACGTAAGTATATAAACATGTTTATTTATTTTGCTTAGTTTTAACGGCAGACACATACCTGCAGTAATAGTTGTAAGATATTCAGCTACGGAAGTCAGCCCAGAATTCAATTAACGTAAACTGTTATCAGAATAAAAAATACACCAAGAATTTAGTGACAGGTAATTTGCATCACTGGGTGGCGAGAGAGAGAGAGAGAGAGAGAGAGAGAGAGAGAGAGAGAGAGAGAGAGAGAGAGAGAGAGAGAGAGAGAGAGAGGCATTTCTGTTTTTATTGTTAAAGTACAAGAGCTATATATTATATATATATATATATATATATATATATATATATATATATATATATATATTTCTATATATATATATATACACACACACATATATATATATATATATATATATATATATATATATATATATATATATATATGTATATATATATATATATATATATATATATATATATATATATATATATATATATATATATATATATATATATATATATATATATATACTGTATATATACACACATATATTGTCACGAAGTGTTCCAAGTACCTGGTTATCAAACTTTACTTACCAATCATAAAAGTCAAAACTTGCCTCACTACAGCCAGATATATGAACTCTCATAACAAAATAAATTATGACTGATTACACTAAAGACAACAGTGATCCCTTAAAAAATAGTTATCAGGAATTTGAGGTCTCAGTATTTAAATAAGAGATATACTAAAGAAGCTGGGCATCACTCCACTACTGTAATTATCTCCCCGGTCACAGTAATATCAGTAAAACTGAAGGAACAATACTATCTATCTCTCTGTTTTATTTATAATGTTAATTCCTACCACTGGTGGTTAATAAATGAAACACTACTGTAAAGACTTTAAATACAAAAATTTATCTTTAATTCAAAATTATAAATCAAGATTCACAATTCTACTTTTAAGAAAATTCACTATTACTTGAAAACACAAAACTTAATTAGTGCTTGAATTTAGATAAGAAACAAAATCAAATAATCAAACTGTGGAACAAAATTGATTAAGCAAAAGTTAAACCATTAAGAAATACTTAAGATATGAAAGAATTCTAAGTAAATAATTTGAAAACACAAGAACACACAAAATTGAAAAGTGTTAAATGAAATAAATTTACTTAGAATCTCAATTGACTGGTATAATAATCACTTATCTAAACACTTCAAATTATTCACTTCAAATTATATCCTTCAATTTATACAAAACATGAAAATGAAATGTAAATGTAAATTCTATAAAGTATTTTAAGTCATGAGTTATATTGTAAAAAAGTATTACAATCCCTGTGAACTGCAGTTAAGGCCATTACCAAAATTTACCTTATTTGTCGTGGCGCCACGATACACTCAGAATTCACAATCTCACACAAATGGAATTCCAAGATTTCACAAGGAATTTAACAAACACTAAACAGTAACCAGTACAAAGTCTTTTATGTTATGAGTTTAAAAGCGTGTGTGAGAGAGAGAGAGGGTCTCTTGAATCAAAATGCTAAAATTTTCGGCCTCCAGTCAAAAGCAAGACCCCCATAGATCATTCTAGCAAAGAATGATGACGTCATTATCAAGGCAAAACGTTTCTGACTTAAAGATGGGCGATATGTGATCAGAGTTTATATGACGTAATCTACACATGCTCTCCCTCTTGGACAAGAGAAGGATACGCAATATTTTCTCTCAGAGCAGGACAACTTCAAACAAAGGGTGTTGCTATACAACACGTGCTTTGATACAATCGTTCGACTCAAGCCTAGATCAAAACATGTTACAGACAAACGAGCATGAGGCTTCTCTTATCTCGACTGCTGACGCTCGAATCAAAGCAAAAGATCTCTTGATGACAGCCCCAGAACCACATGGTGGCTGGGTGATAAAATCTTCTCCCGCTATACGTTTTCTAAAGAAACGTGTTATTAATTTCTTGTGAAATCCTTAAAAATAATATTTTACATAAATGACATTTTGCAAACTAACATTAATGATGCTTCTACTCATCATTGCATATAATAACTTGTACATAGAAAATTATATGATAATCAGAAATGCAATTAGAACCTTCGAAAAAATACAACAATACATATATATATATATATATATATATATATATATATATATATATATATATATATATATATATATATATATATATATATATATATATATATATATATATATATATACATACGCATCACTCCAAGTTGTGTACGGAAACAGTCAAATAAACCCTGTTTACAACAGGTAATCCACCTTTAAAACCAGCGAGTAAAACACTAATATTTTGCATAGTAAATTCAAACAATTTCAGGGCTCTGGAAAATAAACACCTAGATCTGGAAGTCCAGAGCTTGAGATAATTTTTATGAAGACGTTTGAAACGACTCTTGTCTTCCTCGTCAGCGATTCACATCGAGGGAAAGACCTCGTATTTCTCTCATTATGCCTTCCTGTCCTCTGACCCCCAGAGATCGAGGCCCCCTGCCAAAAACTGAGTGAGGGGAAGCGTGTCCCCTTGGGGAGTTTGAGAAGGAGACGGAGAGAGAGAGAGAGAGAGAGAGAGAGAGAGAGAGAGAGAGAGAGAGAGAGAGAGAGAGAGAAACGCTGGCTGGCTGTCGTACTGAATTGCTCGATAAAACAGCACGAGACTGCATTTTGCCATGTCAGGATTTGTAGTACAAGGCTGGCGTTGGGGAGACACCGGCTCTCAAGGACAGATAAAAACGGGGAAAAACAGATTCGCTCAAATATTCCGTCTGTTTTCCTCGGAGGGAGCAGGAAGTGCATGTATAGAAACGTTTGTACAAATCAAATTTGTCTCGCCAGAAACATTGTGCAGAGACTAAACTCTAGTCTGTAACCTCATTCTCTCTCTCTCTCTCTCTCTCTCTCTCTCTCTCTCTCTCTCTCAGGTTCTCTGACCAAAGACTGACCCTTTTTTTTTCGGAAAAGCCTCTGAAAGTCGAAAGGTGTATAAACAGAGGCCTTTATTTCCGTTACTCATAATTCTTATTGCAATTCTTACCTTATGGAAAAAAATCATATGTTAAATTTACTACTTTGCAATTAAATTCAAGTTATTGTACAATGTATTATCCAAGCAACCGCCAACACATAAAACTATTACAGATTAGCAAACAATCACCACTGCAGCTTTAAATCTGTATATACATATACAGTATATATAGTATATATATAGAGAGAAAGATACATACATTAATATATATCACACACACACACATATATATATATAGCATATATATATATATATATATATATATATATATATATATATATATATATATATATATATATATATATATATGTGTGTGTGTGTGTGTGTGTGTGTGTGTGTGTGTGTGTGTGTGTGTGTGTGTGTGTGTGTGTGTGTGTGAATATCTGTTTGTTCAGCGAGTTACAAGAGAGTAAAGAGCAGAAAAGTGAAGTAGGTTTCTCATTAGTAAATCAGAAAAAGGATGATTTAATAACCTAAATTTTAGTGCAAAGAAACTTCCATAATATTCGTCAAATGACAGAGAGAGAGAGAGAGAGAGAGAGAGAGAGAGAGAGAGAGAGAGAGAGAGAGAGAACTAGAGATAATCCTGCAGACAGAGATCCTGCATTCTGAGTCTCTCTCCTCTCTCTCTCTCTCTCTCTCTCTCTCTCTCTCTCTCTCCTCTCTCCTTCTTTAAAGCTGAAGAACCTCGATCCAAGAAGTCTAAAGGCTAAAAGGAATGAATTGGGTAAGGGGGCAGAATTCGGAAAGAGAGTTAGTGAATCCTTTTTCCCTCCTCTAAAAATACCGATGTCCGAAGATGTCGAAGAATGTCCAATTTTTCCATTTTTCCTTTAATTTCTTTCTCCTGCACCGATAGAAAGCGGTGTGTGTGTCAGTTCTTGTAGGTGTTGGGCCAGGTGCCTTCGTCAGCACGCTTTCGTAAGGAGGACGTTGTTTTTTTTTTTTATCTTTTTACTTATATTTTGATACGTGGCTTTTCTGGCGTTGGTTACGAACGATTGTCAATAAATTAGGATTGGTGAAATTTGTTGGCTAAGAGAGAGAGAGAGAGAGAAATGTCCAGCAGACTTTTGTAAAGTCGAAGTATATATATATATATATATATATATATATATATATATATATATATATATATATATATATATATATATATATATGTGTGTGTGTGTGTGTGTGTGTGTGTGTTTTGTGTGTGTGTGTCGTTTTCCATATTTCTAAGGAAGTATCATTAAAGCCCTCATCTGTTGGTGATGCAATTTCCCACGACACGAAATAAAATGACGTAACAACTCCCCCCACCCTTAACCCCCTCCTATGTCCGGAACACCTACCCCATCATACTATTAGCAAAGGAGAAAAAGCAACATTTCAACGTCTGCAACATTAGACGGGTAATGTCGTCTCCCATTTGATATCTGATACGTAAATTCTTTTCCATATGGGCCAACAACCACGTGACTCAGGTTTCGTTTGAGGTGTAAATTGTTACGGCGTCATATTTTTAGACCTGGCGTCTCACACTCGAAATGGTGAGGGGTTTTCTGACAATTTTGTCTTCTGCCATTTCCTTCTACCTCTTCGAGGGATGGAGAGGGAATGAGGAGGTTGGTATTTAACTTAATATTAAATGGAAAAGGGTATTTCGTAAAAGGATTGCGATAAATACAAAAGATTTTTTTTTTAGTTTTTAGAACTGTCACATTTCGGTCGAAATGGTGAAGGTTTTCTGACAATTTTTTCTTCTGCTATTTCCTTCTACCTCTTCGAGGGATGGAGAGGGAATGAAGAGGCTGACATTTAACTTAATATTAAATGGATAGGGGTATTTCGTAAAAGGATGGCGATAATTACCAAAGAATATTTTTAGTTTTTAGAACTGTCACATTTCAGTCTTAATGGTGAAGGTTTTCCGAGAATTTTGTCTTCTTCTATTTCCTTCTGCCTCTTCGAGGGATGGAGAGGGAATGATGAGGTTGGTACTTTACTTAATATTTCGTGGAAAAGGGTATTCAGTCAAAGGATAGCGACGCAAATACTGGATAATTTTACATTTTATCAGGTAACTGGTTAACTGGTTGGGGTTTCGTGTCTCGTCTGTGCGAGGGGAATTAATTTTGTTTGAAAATCTTGTTACAAAACAAAGAAAATCGATTTTACAGCCTCCGCTTAAGAAGGAAAAGTAATGAAAAGGTTTATATTGAAATTAATATTTCAGAGCGGAGGGTATTTAGTAAAAGCAAGCGATAAATACTGAGACATTTTTTAAAAATATTATCTGGTAGACTGTTGTCCTTTCCCTTTTCAAGGGTACGATGAGAGATTTAATTTAATCTGAAAAATTCTGCTAAAAATAAAAGGAAATCGGTTTTGTTGAGTCTGATAGAGAAATTTGGTTTTCAACAATCCCCTGAAATTACAATTCTGAGGTGGCTTATGAAAATATCTTTGATTCAGAACCTTGTACTGACATAAGCCCAGTTTAAAATGAAACTACAAGTTCTGTTTTACTAAGCTTGATAGAGCAATTTGGCTTTCAATAATCCACTGAAATTATAATTATGGGGTGGTTTATGAAAATACCTTTGATTCACAACCCAGTTTAAACTGAAACTACAACAGTATTAAAGAAATCGAATAGAAGTACAGTTCTGGGGCAGTTATTTATATAAAAAATCTTGAATTTAAAGAATCTAATTAATGAATTATGAAAAGCTGCGGGCAGAAGGCCAGCTTAAACTATAACAACACAATAAAAAAAAACTACTAGAATTACGTTTCTGCATAAGTTATTAATCAAAATATCTTGAACTCAAAGATTGTTGATTACGAATTACGAAGAACTGATTATACCGCGTTCCATTTACCACCGATTTTTTTTTGTTATAAGAGGTCATCTGCCCTCAGTGCTTGATAGAATTTCAATTAAGCATCATGAATAAGATGGAATCTAAGTTCACGCGGGAATTAGAATGACCTAATTCAGTGCGTCGCAATTTTGACATTTGAATAAATAATGAAACAGATGTGACACCAGTTTTATGTTAAAATTATTCTCCCGTTTGACAAAAGCATTTGAAATATTTTCACTTTTTGCAGGAACAGAATATTCTTTGCATATTGTGAATACATTATTAACACGTTATCGTAGTAATACATTGACAGATTCAGCGATGATTTCATTATTATTATTATTATTATTATTATTATTATTATTATTATTAACAAGTCTCTTTGGGATGAATTGGTAGCCCCTGTCCCTTCCCTACCTTGGCTGTGACCCTCCTCAGCCTACTAATTACCAGGTTCATAATTCATTACTAAGGACATCAGAACCACACAAGATTTCTCTGGAAGTTGGCCCATTCGTTTCATCCTTGTGGTATCGATCTCAGGTGACGAAGCTGAAGCCACAGTCATGAAGAGAGGCCTATTTCTTATTATTATTATTATTATTATTATTATTATTATTATTATTATTATTATTATTATTATTCGTTGTTTGTCTCATATTTCGTAAATTTGGAAATTAATTTTTCTGCGGTTCTTTGGCTTTACGGAAGCCTCAGTTTTGTGTAGGATGAGTCTAGGTGTCTACGTTTTGCTAGGATAATGAGCGTCTAACGTTCGGGAACGTTCAACGTTCGTAAACGCCAGTCACTTAGTAAAAGGTACAAGAAGTAACTGCGTTTATAGTTACTCTTTTGTTTGTTTACAGTCAGTCGGGCAGGTGACGTCACTGACGAGTGTCAGTCTCTTGTGTTTCTAGGGACGACTTGGGAAGATGGACGATATCAATGAATTCTCTTTGTTTATTCCTGTTTTCTTCACATCGTCGAAGTTTAAAGATAGCAAAGGTAACTGGCAATGATTCTCCATTTGTTTTCCTATTGGAAAAGTGTTAGTAAGTGTCAAGCGTACTAATCGTGAAGTGGAAATTTGGTGTTTACGATTAGGCCTATCTTCAGTAAAAGGTCTTGGTCCTTCCATTGCCCTGGTGCAATTGAAGAGGAAAGAGCAGTCACCTGTGGGTATTCTTGCATACTAGTGGTTGATATTGGCTGGCTTAATTTTGTTAGCATAAATTTAACCTTCGATACAGATAGTGTTTTGTGAATAAAGGACAGCTGTTAAAATATTTAAGTCGTTTGTCGTAAGGTAGGTTAGGCTAGGAATAAAATCCTATGTATTACATTTTGACTTTAGGTCTATGAAATTGTTTTCACGGTAATTCTACAGAAAAGAGCCGCACAAAGATATTGTTCTTTAATAACACTATTTTTGACTGATCAACATAAAAAAAAGCTTTATAAAATGCAGTACAAATGAGAAAATTTCAAGAATTTTACGGAGATAATCTTAGAAGTTTACAGAGATAACTTGAGAAATTTACCGTCTTTATGTTCTGACGTTCAGCACCCTAGAGGCTGGTACTAAACACGGCTCCCAGTGGAGGTTTTCTGTAGAATTACCCAGTTTTTGAACGGCTATACCAGTATTCCTTAAAAGAATAATAAGACTGTGGTCTTTGGAAAAGTGTGATTGTGTTTGGTGTTACTGTGCATTTCAGCTTAAATATATATTTTTTTCCCTAAGAGGTGAGTAAATAAATATGGGAGATAAAACTACCATTGTTATTCTTGACCTACGTGCAGGTTAGATAGAGTGAACAGACTATGATACTTTGTGAAATTAAAGGTATTCCCATTTTATGACTGGTTAAAAATCTGATGTAGCTGTAGCTCATATATGCTGCTTTCGGTAATGTGTACAAAGTAGATTCAGAGATTTAATTAGAATTGTTTTCTTGTGTGTGAAATAGCCAGTTATTTGTTTGTTAAAGGAAGGGAGAGAGAGAGAGAGAGAGAGAGAGAGAGAGAGAGAGAGAGAGAGAGAGAGAGAGAGAGAGAGAGAGAGAGAGAGAATTTTCTTGCATAATGAATAAGCCTACTTTTATCATGAGGTTAGAAGATGAAAATGATAGTTTATTAAATATATATATATATATATATATATATATATATATATATATATATATATATATATATATATATATATATATATATATATACTCATAAGAGCAATTTTTTTGTAATTGTAGACATAATATCACCTATAATTATCTGTATAGAATTTTTTTACTGTAGGTTTATTTATTTTTCTTTTATAGAATAGTTTCCCCACCTCAAGTTCTTTCTATACATCCATGAAGACAGATCGATACAACTCAAGGTCTTTTGATATATGTAGGCAATTTTTAAATTAGCCCAATTAAACAGTAAAAAGTTATAGCTATATTACTGACGCCTCGGTGCATAACAATGATTTTTTGCTCCCTTTCAAAATTCTCAAATTAGGCGTAAAGTTTGTTAATCCGGTAAACCCAATATTTTAACAAAACTAGGATATGTCACTCAGTAAAAAAAACTTTATTGCTGACAGCTGTTGCAAACTTCTGAATTAAGTTGTCAAATGTGGTTCTAGGTACCACTATGTTAAGTATTTTATTACGTACGTTGCTTTTTGTTGCAAATTGCACTCACGAAATCAGTAAGCCTGGTTACTTCCAGCATTCAGAAATTTAGAATCGTGAATTAAACTCGTCATTTTAGGATATTGCAGGTATACTAAAATCCCGATATGAATACGGTTAGTTAAATAAAAAATAGCAAAATTAAGCTAATTAAAGAATGTGCAAGGTTATTGTCCATTACGTAAACTTCGAAATATTTGTCTGTTTCATGCCTATTGCTAGTGTATCAAATCCTCGGTTTAATATGTTTAGTTAAAAAAATAGCAAAATTGCTAAGTTAAGCTAATGTTAGAATGTGTAAGATGTTTTCCATTATGTAAACTTCGACATAAATGTGTGTTTAATGCCTATTGCTAGTATATTAAAACGTCTATATTGACAAGTTTAGTTGAAAAAACAGCAAATGTGCAAAGTTTAGCTAATTATAGAACGCCCAAGATATATTTTTTATTGCATAAACCTCGAAATAAATGATAGCTGAATGTCTGTTGCTAGTATATTAAAACCTTGATATTAATACGTTCAGTTGAAACAAAACCTCGATATTATTACATTTAGTAAAGATGATAACAAAACTGCCCAGTTCAGCTAATCATAGAATGAGCAAGATATTTTTCAGTATATAATCTTCGTAATAAATGTCTGTTTAATGCCTATCAGTATAAAGCAATTGCGACAGTTTTAATGAAGAAACAAGTAAAAGTTTGAAGAATCTGGATTCTAGCGTTGAAGTTGTTTACATATAAAGACTTGGTTGTATCAAACTGACTTTATAGATGTTTCGAAACGACTTTAGTTCTTGGTGGAGAAGCGACCTGACTCGACTTCGACATCAAGAAGGGATGATTAATGTCGATGGAGAATGGGATTCGACATTGGGATTCGGCCTTGAGATTCGACCTTCTGATTAGAGCTTGAGATTCGACCTTGGCAGTCGCTTATGATTCGACCTTGGCAGTCGCTTATGATTCGACCTTGGAATTCGACCTTGTGATTCGACCCTGAGATTTGACCTTGAGATTCTACCACGGGATTCAACCTTGACTGTCGACCTTGAGATTCGACCCTGGGATTCCCAAGCGATTCTACCTTTAGATTCGACCATGCGATTGTACCTTGAGATTCGACCTCGGGATTCAACCTTGGGATTCGATCTTAGGATTCGACCTTGGCATTCGACCTTGAGACTCAACCTTGCAATTCGACTTTGGGATTCGACCTTCGGATTCGACCTCTCCTCTAGGGACGGAAATCAACCAATGAATATACAAATCGGTGAGTTTATGAATGATGAAAGTTAATATTTCTTTCTGGTTTTGAAAATCTTGGTAAAAGGTCATTTTCATGACATCATATCTATAACTAAAGGTTGATGTGTAAAAATATTTCTAGTAATAATTCCAGTAAACGAATAATTTTTGCCATGAACACTGACGTTACAGAAAGATCTTATTTATACTTCGTATTTGCAAGTGAGTTGATAAAGGTTATACAGTACTTTAGTATATTTAACTTTCTACATAGACTTGCATCATTATATGTCAAGATTTTTATCCTTCAAAAACTACTCTAGGCCTAAGCCCTCGGTTAAGGATTAGGGTTAGATTCAGTTAATACCATGATGATGATAATAATTTTCTTATATGTTAGGCCTCTGGGCTGTATGGACCATAGCCTCGTTAAATCCAGGGAAATCAGGCAGAAAATTGAATGTTTTCCACGACAGTCCCCTCAAGTGACCTGTTTACTCCTGAATGGTAAGGAAATATATGTATTACTTATGTTTCACCTGATTAAAGCTAAAAAGGCTTATGTATAATATATCAGAAAATACAGACAAAAAGCTAATATAGTTTCATTTTTTGTTTGCTGATAGTATACAGTAAAATGGTAAGACAGTGAACTGATGATAGCCTAGGTTAAGTGACCTGTTTACTCCTGAATGGTAAGGAAATGTATATATTACTTACGTTTCACCTAATTCAACCTATGCAAATATATCAGAATATACAGACAATAGAAGCTAATATAGCTTTATTTTTGTTTACTGATAGTAGAAAATAAACTGGAAGACAGTGTATTGATGATAGCTCAGGTATTGTTGCATTGTTCATGACTGGGATTGAACCCTGATCAGTTTTTAGCGAGATTTGCATCGTGGATCGAACTTTTCTAACATTAACAGTTAATGTTGTTGGGATTGAAAGGAATAACAGAGAGATGTCCTTGATAAAACACTACAGATTTGTACAGTGACCAAAATCCCAACTGTGCCTCTTTTGTAGCAGGCTTGTTTATAGGTGCTTGAGGTCTGGCTGTATATAACTACGTCGGATTTCAATTCCTTGTATCAAATTTGTATGCAAGAAGCCTCAGTTTTCCTTGAAACAATTAACTTGTTTCTTCTACTTCAGGTGATCTACAGTCTGAGATTCTTGGTGGAAATAAACTACAAATTTTGTAGAACATACTCCAAAGAAGCCTTGTAGCTCTGTAACAAAGGTAAGTGTTTAATGAACAGGGAATGATTTGGTATTTGAGAAGTGTACTGAGAAAATAGGTTGATGGTGAGAGCAGTAAACGTATTTTTTTTAAAATGATTGCATGGGTGGGTCATTGTTGGTGCTAATAAATTTTACCAGTTTATTTTAAACTGTTTGAATGGTCTTATATACAAGTTGTAGTCAGGTCTAAGCAATAATAACAACTATAATAAACACTCACATAAAAATTTATTTTTTCCAAAATAAAATTGACACCAAGAGCTGTCCTACTATTGGCAGTAAAAATTTGAATAAATCAAAAGTTTTAATTATCTCAACATTTACTGCAGCTGTGACTAAATAAAAGTAGTGTTATGTCCTTCATAAAAAAAACTATAGACGTTCAACGCAGCCAAAAATACCAGTTCTATCTGAGACCCTCTTAGAATATGACCCAGGTACAGAATGCCTTGAGCTCAGTCTAGCTCATAATGCTCCACTTTTAATATTTTGTGAGCAAAGATACCTTAAAATCTACTTGATGTAATTAACTTGCTTCTCTTTCTTTCAGAAATTCTGCTATTGCCAGTTGGAATATCAAACAGCTGTAGGAAATGACAAGATTCAAGATTATACCAAGACAAACATTATACAAGATTCTACCACGACACACATTATACAAGATTCTACCACGACAAACATTCTTCGGTGCCATTTTTTTAAACTAATACATGATTTGTCATTGTATTTGTTACTAATGATAGTGAACTATCAGTTACATATCAGCTATTAGATAGTTAAATATGGTTCAGAATATATAATTTTTGCTTGAATTTCTTATCAGCTTGATATCAGCTAGCAAGTATCTTAGAATGTTTCAAGGTGCGCTGATTTTACTTAAATTTCCCACCAGTTTAATGTGTGATAAGAATTTCAGTATATTTCGGAACAGTCATTATTTTGTTATCTTGTCACTTTAACATCAGCCATCAGGTGGACCAGAACATGTTAGGTTACATATTTTATTTAAACCTCCAGGCGTTCTTTATGCCTTAGTGTGCATAGCTTGTTCAAAGTATCCTACCAGTTTAATCTTTAAACACCAAAGGGGTGCAGTAATGTATTTATTTTCAAAAAATACTTAGTAAATATCATCAGTTGTCAGGCTCCAGGATACGTATTAACCGTAATCGTCTAATATCAGGTAGTCCAGTAGGCTTCAGCATGAATCATCATTACCATAATATCAGGTATCAAGTGGTCTTATCTTTTTCAATACATTTACTAGTTAATCTTAATAGTTTAGATTCCTGATACACTTACTGTTTCAGGAAACACACTGACCTAAAATTATTAGTTGTAGCTTTCCATATCAGGTTATCCATCATTCACTGTAAAATGAGTCAGTAAACCAGCAAATACAATTTCACCTATGTTTATGCTAAACTCATTGGAGGTAATTCTGGCCATTGCAATAGTTTTCGTGACGTTCATGCTAGCCATTAGTTTGAGTTCATTAGTCAGGAACATTTGGCTTTCCTGATGTTTTAGAGACTTCTTTGTTGTACCTAGAGATGGTCAAGAGAAGTTGAACCCGGGAGGTATGACCCACGTAGGACAGGTAGCATTTTTTGGCAAATATGAATGATGCCCTATTATTTTTCTTTGTGGGTCTTACATGTACTATAAAGTTAGCTTCCATTATGGTACTCGCTCAAAACTTCGAAAAACATTCCTCGTAGCCTTTAACAGCAGGCTGTTGCTTTGATTAAGTTATTACAAAGTTCAGAGGGAATATTACGTAAGCATTGGTATTTTGCTACAGTTATGTAGAGGGTTTGATATATATATATATATATATACATATATATATATATATATATATATATATACATATACATATATATATATCTATATATATATATTTATATAGAAACTTGAGTTATGTATATATATATATATATATATAGGATTAGTATATGTATATATATATATATATATATATATATATATATATATATATATATATATATATATATATATATATATATATATATACTATATATATATATATATATATATATATATATATATATATATATATATATATATATATATATATATATATATATATATATATATATACATATATATATGTATCTGTGTGTGTGTGTGTGTGTGTGTGTGTGTGTGTGTATACACACACTATATATATATATATATATGTGTGTATATATATATATATATATATATATATATATATATATATATATATATATATATATATATATATATAATTTCAATAACATTTCTAAGACAGACATATATTATTTATTAGTTTTTCAAATCTTGTCTTAAAATTTCTTGACAAACAGAAAATGCATCAATTCTCGTGTGAATAAATCATACTCTCTTAGCTCTGTTCAAGGTTTGCCATGAAAATGAGCCATCTCGCTAAACATTAAATATAAACTATTTAAAACTGAATACTGTAAGTATTGCTGAGTACCTTAGTAAGTGCATTTTTCTCATGGCATCCCTAGATATTTCAAGACACTGCTAGTATATAAAGATTCCAATATTGGAAGTTTTATTTTAATGGGAGTTTAGTATTGCTGTATATACATGAATTTATATTTAGATTCAAACTGAAAGTGCTAATGTATGTATAGCTTTCTATAGCCAACTGAAGTTTTAGATGTATAATTTCAAGCCACCACAGGGGTACTTAATTTCCTATTGTTAAAAATTGGTTCAGGTATATGAAGCAGTAACTCGACTCAGATTCAAAATGCCGTTTGAAAGAGAGTTTGATAATATTAATATTGTTAATCTTGGTGTAAGAGTCGGTAAGCAAACTCAGTTATGATATGGTCCATGTTATTTAATGTCGCATTAACAGATATACTTCCTTCAAGGAATAAAGTCTTCTTGAGAACAATGCAATATTGTTAAAATTTACTACTAAAAATTTTTTGTAAAGGGGAAACGAATTTCTTTGAACACATTTTAGTTATTAGGATAGTTCTGATCAATTAATTATTATTATTATTATTATTATTATTATTATTATTATTATTATTATTATTATTATTATTATTATTATTATTATTATTATCCAATTCGAGTGGGTGGTTTTTATAGTTTGGGGTCCCGGGTTGCATCCTGCCTCCTTAGGAATCCATCACTTTTCTCACTAGGTGGGCTGTTTCTAGTAGTACACTTTTCTGCATGAGTCCTGGAGTTACTTCGGCTTCTAGTTTTTCCAGATTCCTTTTCAGGGATCTTGAGATCGTTCCTAGTGTTCCTATGATTATGGGTACAATTTCCACTGGCATATTCCATATCCTTCTTATTTCGATTTTCAGGTCATGATACTTATAATTTTTTTCTCTTTCTTTCTCATCTACTCTGGTGTCCCATGGTATTACGACATCAATTAGTGATACTTTCTTCTTGATTTTGTCAATCAACTCACGTCTGGTCTATTGGTACGTATCACCCTATCTGTTCTGATACCATAGTCCATGAGGAACTTTGCCTGATCGTTTTCTATCACTCCCTCAGGTTGGTGTTCGTACCACTTATTACTGCAAGCTAGCTGGTGTTTCTTGCACAGGCTCCAGTTGAGTGCCTCTTTTTGTACTGGTTCTTTATAAACGCCGTACATTCACTTGCTATGTAGTCTATGGTCTCGTCTTTCATATTGCACTAACTGCATTATTATTATTATTATTATTATTATTATTATTATTATTATTATTATTATTATTATTATTATTATTATTATTATTATTATTATTATTATTATTAGCCTATTTCACAGGACAAGTCACACACATCTCATTCCTTGCATTGTTCACATAAAGGAAGGGATTTTCCATAAAAGATGGAAATTAAATAAAGTTTAGTTACATAAATCTTGTTTTAAAATGGGATGAAACTTAGGGGAATTAATGAAAAGTTAGGATGAAACTTAAGGGAATTAATGAAAAGTATAGGGAAGACTTTTAACAGTCGTTAGGGTGCTGTTATATTATTAAATGCATAGATACTATATGACTCGGTAAGAATCCATTTAAGCAACCGTGTAAAATATAAGGCACTACTGAAATTTCGAATAATGATCAAAATTGAAATTTTAGTGGAGGAGTTTTTTCTGCATAGGAGTAAAATAATTAAAGTAATTTAAAGTAATTAAAGTAATTTACTCCAGTATTTTTACTAATATTTTCTTAGGGACATTTTTTTAGGGGCTTTTGCTTTTTAAATGTAAATGACTTGAGAAATTCACTTTTATTCATTCAGAATTATAATAAGTTAAATAAATCTTATACCTCCCAATGCTACAGTGTCTTGACATATGGAGCTTTTTGTACCCTGATGTATTTTTCGTAAGTTTAACATACTTCATGTAACTTCTGTTAAATTTTAGTATTATAATAACATTTCTGTAAGCTTATGAATTGTCAAAAAAGGGCTTTATATCTAGATACTGTGAAACTGTTGTAATACCAAATTGTTCATTCATATTTTGTACAAGGACTTCTGTATTTCCACTTTTTCTGTTCAGTTCTCATAAGTTGTCTCAACGTTCATTTTGCTAGGAAAGTTAGTAGGGTCATTTCTAGATGGTTTATGAAATAAGTAAGTAAGTCCAGAACCAATTTAAATTCAGGAAACACCAATAATTCCACAAAATTATAGTAATATCAAGTAGAGTCACTCTGTATACCATATAACCATTGTAATTCAGGTTTGAGAAGTTTCAAATATGAAGACAAACAGCCATACAAATTGTTCCCAATGGTTCAAATCAGCATAAATCTGTAGTAATTATAATTCTTTGCGATGTTGTCAGCCACAGAAACAACAGTTAAGGAATTTTTAGGAATTTGTATGAATGGTATAGAGATTTTTTCTGTTTCTGTCTTCCACCTTTCATTCTGAGTAAACTTCCATTTTTGTGAACTGCTGCACACACACACACACACACACACACACACACACAACCACACACACTACTCCTTTAGGGGTATTTCTTCAGTCTTCTGCACAAGCCTCAGCATATAAGCACTTGCAGATTTATAATGCAGCTTGAAAGCTACACCATTATACACTTTCTGCAATGTAGCAACATTCCTGTTCATCATCTACTTGACAGAAGCAGCTCTAATCACATTTGCACTTGACAGCAGTTAGCCTGCAAGGTTTAGGCTTGTAGAGAAGTTTCTCTCTCTCTCATATGTTCCAGTTCCAGTTTCATTTTGGATGAAGTGCCCCTGTACACATTAAACACTTGAAACTTCCTCCACATTAACAGAAGCTGAGGCTTCTTTTTTTTGCACTCGTGAAGCAGCTTTGTTCCCCTTGGGCTATGCTCAAGTCTTTAATGCTCTTCTAAAGCATCATTTCACATTCCATACATTGCTGAAGCCTTCTTGTGCACTGTACACACTTATTATCATCATTATACATATGAGACACTTTGCTGAATGAGTTTTCTGCACATTACTTGCCTTGATGAAACTGTCAATTGGGATGCTTTTAAGGTTTCCATCCCACACAGACTAAGTTAACCTTCTCATATTTTCTACCTTAGAACCTCTGCTCTTTATTTGTTCTGTGATTCCAGATGTTTGGATCTGTGTTGTTATGGCAAGATATTGATATTGAGGTAAAACTTAGTTTGCGAAGATATTTGTGTTCGTCACCAAATTCTTCAGCGAACTCGAGAAATTTTGGTGTAAATTTTTAGTAGTTCATATTTTGTAGTATGATTTAAGTTACGTGTTTTTTCTTTATTTTCGAGAAATGATTACTTTTTGTTTTTAGTAATGAGAACATAGTGAGAACTAGAGCGGTGTCTTTAAACACTAGTCTTTAAACCTGAGCAATTAAAAAAAACTATTATTGATACTTTTTAAGGGACATAAGTTGAAGTACAGAAGTCCTCATATATATAAACAATGTGTATATAGATTACTGGAAAAATGGAAAGACTTGAAATAAAGGACTCCTAGGGGTCAGCTTTGCAGTGCCCCGAGGAGGGAGAGTCCTCAGCAGGAGGCATAACCAGTCAGTTTTCAGCTTCAGAGCCGAAGACTCAAAGGGCTGTTTTCCAAACTGGCAGCTGATTGCCGAGGTGGGAAAAACCTTATGTCCTTCCCTTGTGTTTTCCAAGATGTATTACCATTTTCTATGCCAATGCTGAAGAAAGGTAGATTTTTAAATGTAAATAAAAGGAAAGTACTATGTACGGAAAGTTCAAGGGGAAGGGATGGGTAAGGTTACTTCTGAGACAGATTTTATGTTCACTCGCATGGTTGTATTTGTACATGCTTCCTGACATGCAGTGTCGTATGATATGGTGTAGTGAGCTAGGAGATTACTACTACCAGACTTTCGTTTCAAACATGTATGATGGCCAAATATCCTAGTTAATTTTTTCTGTGAATAACACAGAAGAAAATCTATGGTTTTCATATATTTTTACATTTCTGTTTCCAGTTTTTCTTTGAGGTTTCATGCAGGATTTTCTCCCACGTCTTGTTACAGAACTTGAGTCTTGTATTGATATTCTTAGAAAACGAGAAACAATAAGCAAGAGATATGTGGTTATGATGTACATATTTTCGAATCTATTCACCATTGTATAGTTGGCTTTGTAGCTGAAAGAATTATTTCCTTAGAGCTGTGTGTAAATTTATTTGTAAATATTTGTGGGTTTGGTTATATGAACTGTCTTCAGAGATATTTGTTTGGAAGACTGACTGACTTTTATTATGGATAAGTGACTAAAATTATTTGGTATATTCGGATGTAAAAATACTCCATATGCATGAATTCAAATTCAGTTATTATTTTCTAAGACAATTTTATTTTGAATTGTCAAGTTTTAAAAAATAATACTTAATGGTTAATTTCATGTAAGTTTAATGATGTAATATGAAAAATCCTAACTTGTAGGGCATAATTTATCATGATGATAACATTTCTTTTCTCGGGCAGAATTTATCATTTTTGCTGAAACTAGATTTAATTGACTGTATCACAGGATGGTTTTTATAACAGTAGTTTACACAAAAATGTTTCACAAGATTATTTTAATTTTAAAATTGAGTATGATTCATATCTTGCCAAATGTCTTAAAGATATAAATTAAGTCTATGAGAACATTTAGAAAGTTAAAAGTGATCCCTCTGGTCGAGTATGACAATGCTTTTAATTATATTTCGGGTACATGCCTTCTGTTCTGAAAAAATGCCAGCTTAAAACACTTTACGTTTTGGGTCAACATTTCATTGCATGTACTTGAAATAAAGGAGGGATAAATACCACTATGGATAAGTTCAGAAGTCTGTGTAAGAATCCTTACAAGTTCATAACATCGTCAGTAATTAGATAAAACTGGGTGTATGTTAAATATGGAAGGACTTTGATGGGAGTCTTTGGCATACAATATGCAAAAACAGAATTATTTGATAATTCTTGTAAGAAGGTAATGTGTAATATAATTGGAAAAGTTATTTATACTATTGCCAAATACCTTACCCTAATGGCGCCAGGGATATTGGGTCTGTATTAGGTAATATCTAGACTTCACAGAGCGCAAAAGATGAAGTTTAAAATACGGGTTTTCACCGTCCTTTAATGGGATGAGGACACTGACTTAATTTTTATGTTACCTTATAAATGGAAGGCTTCACTGATGTGAAAGTATTCCCTTGAAAAGCTTTGTGAAGATTTCGACGAATTAGATGCTATGGAGAAGCTAGTTGCCATTTCCTTACAGAAGTTACAGAAATCTTTAAGGTCAATTATTCAGTTTATGATGGTTAACTGACTGAAGGTGTGTGGACAATGCCATTGTTATATTCGTTTTTTGAGCTTTGTGTTGGTTCTTAGAATCGGAGATGCATGTCCCTGGTATGAGGTGGTTATGTAATGGTGGTACTGTAGTGTTTTGGGTCATTTTGCTTCTGTGAGAATATGTGATGAGGGATTTTACTTGATTGCTTTATGGATATTTAGATTTACAACTGATGAAGCTTTACCCTTGCTCCAAAATGGTCTTGGCAGGTCTTACAGGGTCGGGGTAATCTGAGAATTTACCAGAATGTCAAAAGATATTGCAGCTAAAATACTTGATTTTGGGTAACTTGAATTAAGACAGGTCATGATGTTGGTTCAAAGCTTTCCTGGTTTTTACACTAATGTACACTCCTCCCATACCAAGCAACATTGTGGTTGTGGAGGGGCTTTGGAGCTAGGGACCATGGCCTGATGCTGGAGGGCGGAGGGGATCACATGTCCTCCACCTGGACCCTCCTCCAGCCTTGGGCTTTGGCCCTATGGTCAACCAATTTTTGGCTTGGTTTTTTCTTAATCTTTCATTTTATGACTCTTCCTTCTCACTGTCTTACCAATCCTCTTCCTTTGTCTCCCCCTATCCACTGGGTGTGAGTGTCCTTGCTGCGAGGGCAGAAGGCCAATTTCGGGTTGGTCTTTAACGGCCTCCTGGGCGCCACAGGGCACAGCGTCCTTGTTTTTCCATTTTTAGCCCTTACTCCAAGGGAGCTCTCATGGTGTGGACTATATATTTCCCTAGCATAAATCCAGGCCCTTGTGGCCGATAATGGAAATCAAACTAATTTCAAGGGGTTGGAGACTGACCCTGCTCACAATCAGTCCCCCTATTTTTTTGGCTTCTCTGACTTAGAGACCACAACCCAGACTACTCTCCTGGAAATCTCCTCATCCTTATCCTCTTTTACCAAGTCACCTGTCATCTAAAACAACTTCTAATGTACGCCTCATCACCCTTCGCTATTTTCATACTGTTAATTCTTTATCCCTCATCCAGTCTATTGACTGCATCCATCCCATAGTCCGTGAAATTCAGAATTGGCTCTTTCGTATTTCAATCCTGGAAAAACTAGCCTGCTTCTGCTGGACCCCGAACCATGTGAGCATCCTAGGCAATGAGCAAGTGGACTCTTTGGCCTGCTCTGCGGCTTTGTAGGGATGCCCACATTTCGAAACCATCCCATATTCAGATTACTTCCCATTCTTCCGTAACTACTTACTACTTCGGTGGCAACAAATATTCTTCAGCTAATATAACCTGCCAGCCAATAATTCTGACCATACTGTATCTATAATCAACATAACATAGCACCATATGGTCCCCAAGGCCTGGTGCTTGACTGATATTAATTCAGTTCAATTCAATACACTAATGCGCAGCTTACCTTTCAAGATGTCAGCGGATTTGTGTAGAGGTTTTTCTAAGGTTTGACTTCTTGAGTTTATTGTAAAGGTCGAAGTTGACATTATTTGTGCAGACATAGTAATGTCACAAAAAGCCCATTAATGACATGTGTGTTTTTGAAGATGCTGGGTTTAGATTCTTTGGAATTCAAAGTGTTAGTTTGCAATAGTAAGGTCTTGAAATATGTTATATTAAAGACTGAAATTTACTGGTAACAGAGTATTACAGAGAATAGTTGTGCTTCATGCTTTCTTAATTCATGAAAGTAAGATTTGGTGGCACAGGAAAGCTCGATAATGTCCAACCTGTGAGTGTTAAAGCTACATTCTGACTGGATTTATTCAGTCGGCATAAAGGATTCACAATAGTTCGTGATGGTCTAGTTCTGGACTGAGAAAATGCTTGTTTTATGACAGGGGAGCATAGAACTTTGATAAAATTAGTTCGTCATAGTAGTGTTAGGCATTTAGTGAGTTTTTGTGACTGTTTGATATTCAGATGTTGCTTGGTGGTAATGGAGTTGCTGTTTGGATGAATTTCAGTCTCAGGAATTCGTTGCTGACAGTGGATTTGGTATTCAGCTATTCGTTGGGGACAGTGGATTTGGCATTCAACAATTTGTTGGTGGCAGTGTATTCGACATACAGCAGTTTGTTTGTGACAGTGGATTTGGTATTCAGCAATTTGTTTGTGACAATGGATTTGGTATTTAGCAATTTGTTAGTGACAGTGGACTTGGTATTCAGCAATTTATTTGTGACAGTGGATTCAGCATTCAGAAATGTGTTTGACAGTGGATTTGGTATTCAGCAATTTGTCATTGACAGTGGATTTGGTATTCAGCAATTTGTTAGTGACAGTGGATTTGGTATTCAGCTATTCGTTGGGACAGTGGATTTGGTATTCAGCAATTTGTTGGTGACAGTGGATTTGGCATTCAGCAATTTGTTAGTGACAGTGGATTTGGCATTCAGCAATTTGTTAGTGATAGTGGATTTGGTATTCAGGAATTTGTTAGTGACAGTGGATTTGGTATTCAGCTATTCGTTGGGGACAGTGGATTCGGCATTCAGCAATTTGTTGGTGACAGTGGATTTGGCATTCAGCAATTTTTTTGTGACAGTGGATTTGGCATTCAGCAATTTGTTAGTGACAGTGGATATGGTATTTAGAAATTTGTTGGTGACAGTGGATGTGGCATTCAGCAATTTGTTGGTGACAGTGGGTTTGGCATTCAGAAATTTGTTGGTGACAGTGGATTTGGTATTCAGCAACTCGTTGGTGACAACAGAGTCTGGTATTCAGAAATCACTTAGTGACAGTGGAATTCACAAATTCATAAATTAATTGGCAATAGTGGATTTTGGTATTCAGAAGCAAATTCATGACTTTTAAATTTTGGCATTGAGTGTGTGTTATTTCTTAATAGCTGAGCCTGATGTTGTGTTTGTGATATCCAGTCCAGGATTCAAAAAAAAAAAAAATAGTTCAAGGTCAATTGGGATTCAGGAAGTCTTTTTTTTATAGATTTTAGTTTAAAATGTCTGGTAGTTTGTGATAGGTTTGGTTTCAAAAAGTCTGTGGTCTATAATACTCTCCCAATTCAGGGTATAAGTTAGTTTGGTACACTTTAAGGCTTCAGAAAGTTTTTTTTCTGCATTCAGGAAGTTTCTTTTGTGATACTATTGCATTTGGGAAGTTTGTTGATGTTTGTTACTTTTAGGAAGACTGTTGGTCTGTGAAACTTGGTGTGAGAAAATCTGATTCTTCATGATATTTGGCTTTCAGGAAGTCTGGTTATTATGTTTTGGCATTCAGGTTTGTTGGTTTGTAATATTTTTGGATTTAGAAACTCTACAAGTTTGTGATATTCTCCTTAAGGTAATTCAGAGAGTTTGTGATGTATTCGCATTTTCAATGATCATGTGATGCTTCTACCTTCACGTGGTCTGTTATTTCGTAGTTCTTTTTTTTTCATAGAATGTCTGTTAACTTTAATGGTTTAGCCCTACGGAAGTTTGCTGGCTTTGATACTTTAATTTTCAAGAGGTCTGAGGTTGTAAGTTTTTTTTGTCTAAAGTCTCTTAGCTTGTTATTTGTTAGCTAGAAATTATGTTAGTTTTTGATTTATTTTCTGGAAGTCTCTTAGTTGTTATTCTTGCTGGAAACTGTTTTATTTATTTTCCCTCCCTTGCAAGTCCTGTAAGTACGTGTTTTTTGAGGTAGAAAGTCTATTACTTTAGATTTTTTTGTGCTAGGAAATCTGTTTCTTCATGAGGTTTTGATTAGAAAGTCTGTTATGGACGTCTATATGCTGTAAAGTTTGTTATTTCATGAGTTTTGTGACTAATAAGTCAGTCAGCTTGAGAATTTTTCCAAGGAGTTTTCTGGTTTAGGAGGGTTTTGCTAAGAATATTATGAATTATTGGCTTAAAATGCCTTATATCGGGGACGTTTTGTGCTCAGGAAGCCTGTTACTTCATGGGTTTAATTGGTAGAAAATGTGTGTGTGTGTGTATGTGATAGTTTTGGCCAAACAAAGTGTGTCAGCTTGTAAGTTTCTTTGCTTAGAAATGGTATTTTTTTGCGAAAAGTTTTTGTGCAGAAAATGTGCTTGTTAGAAGGGATTTTTGCATGCTGTGTGTTTTTTCTTTAGTGATTTTTTAGTGTGTTAGCTTGGGATGGTTTTTGCTTAGAAAGTTACCAGTATGAGGGTTAGTTACTGAGAAAGTGCTCAGGTTTGTGAAATGTGTTTAGAAGTATGCTAGTTTTGGATTTTTTTTTTTTTTTTTTTTTTGCATGAGAAGTGCTAGTTTGTATGAAGTTTTTGCGAAGGTTGTGTTGCTTCAGGGGAGGGTTTTTGGCTGGAAATGATTAGTTTGTGAGGTTTTGGCTAGAAAATCTGTTGATCTGCAACTTTTCTCTCCAGAAAGTGTCAGTAAACGGGGTTTTCCCTAGTTATGAAGTGGTTTAGTGTTTGGTTTTTGCTAAGGAAGTTTTTGGTTATTGGGGGTTCAAAGTCTGTTAGTTTTCAAGATTTTTTTTGCAGGGAGAGTGGAGGTTAATTGCCCATAAAGTTTGTTAATTTGAGAGTTTTTTGCCGAGATAGTGCAGAATGTCAAAAAAGGGTTAGTTTGAATTTTAACTGGAAGGAGTTTTTGTTCTTTTTTTTTTTACTATGAAAGTATTTTACCTGGAGTGTGCTTTTATCTAGAAAGCCTGTGAATTGGGGAGACTTTTTTTGCCTGCAAAGTGTTAGTTATAGAGAGTTTTTGACCTAGAAGATATGTCAGTTGAGAGGTTTTTTGGTTATGAATTATGAAATATGAAATGACTGTTCTTAGTCTTGTAGCCCTGTTCTGGTGATCAGTACAAAACTGCTTTTCATTGATTTGTAAAACCTGGACTCTGAAAGACTTTTAGAAGACACTAACTTCAAAACACCCGAAGGAATGTCCTAAATCAGGTGCTAGACATTCCTTCCTAATTACTGTCAATGAGATGAACTTTGTAAGGCCTTATCACACAGAACCTAAACTGGCCCGGTGGTCCACGTGTACGGTGAAGGCGACGTTAGTCCGACCTTCTGTCCTGCTGGGGGCGGAAGAACGGGGCAGGAGGACATTAGCTTTGCACGTCTCTGACCATTTACCCGACTCAATCACTTACATTGAATGGTGTCATGGGACCACAAGACGAGTTATTGAAGGCATTTGGGTCACTTGTCTGCTTCTGGGGAGTTTGCATGTGCCTTAGTTTACTTAATTGTTATTGTTGTAACAAAGACCGGAGGATGACTTTTGATTTGAAGTAAAGTCAATTAACTTTTGTTTATTTTTCTTCTGAAAATCATGTTATTCAGGAAGACATCTGATGATAGAAATCAGTATTGCACCGAACTAAGCGAGTGATGTTTAAAAATCAATTAGGTTTGAAGTTACAAAAATTTAGTTCTAAATAGCTAAATATTTTAGGTGCATGTAATGTTAATAGCCTGAGCCTAGAAATGCAATTGAAATCATCTGAAAATGAGCTTAAATGTTAATATAAGAAAAAAATGTAAAGTAAAATTTTAACTTAAGTATGAGAGAGCAGCAAATTTGAAACCTGATCAGCAAAAAGTACTATAAAAATCGGTAAATAATCAAAGTTCTTTGTGTAAATTTGTGACACTGCCCATGGTGAAAAGAAAGTGCCCGTCTAATCATGGAGTTTGGTGTTTTACGAGTTATAATTAAACGCATTGTATCATCAAAATTACGTGAGAAAGGCAAAGGTATTTGAAGGAACGAAATTTAATGATAGAACTATTAAGCGAAAATTGGAAATTTCAGATTTAAAAAGCTCAGCTGTACTTCGCTGGTTTAGCCAACTCCGTATTGAAAAAAGTAAGTCTTTTGTATACAAATATCTCTAAAATAAGGAGAAAATAGCCATATCAACTAGTATTTACGAGTAAATCATCCTTAACTGAACTAAGTCAAGAACTCTGTCAGGTACAAAGTCAGTGTTAAATGGCTAATTGTCTCGAGAATATAATATCCTAAACAGTGTCTTTAGCTTATTATTCCTCCGTTTTCTATGAGGGTGAATACAAGCCTCGTTTTCTGTAACAAGACGAAAGAGAAATTCGTCTGCGTATTGATATCTCAACGAAAACAGAGAACTGAAGGTCAAGATGTATGTTTACACCCCGAAGATTTTGTCGTATTTTATTCATAGAGGAATTGGTCTTGGGTTCTTTGGCCACTTTGCTCATGGAACAAAATTCTGGTAGTAAAACTCTACGGTTCTATGGCTCCATATTTCATTACACACTTTATGCTGGCTTGCGTGGAATCTGCCATACGAGTGAACGTAAGCTAAGCCAAGTCTCAGTAGTTACAATACCCCTCCCCCTCCCTAGGACTTCCCATACATAACAGTTTTCCCGTTACATTTGAGAGAGTCTACCATTCTTCAGCTGTCTTAGAAAACGGAATACTTCTGGGACAGCGTAAGGGTACTACGTAAGGCTTCTCCCACCTCCATAATCAGCTTGTCAGCTTAGGAAACAGCCCTTTGACTCGGCTCTGAAGCTGTTAACTGACTGATTATGCCTCCTGCTGAGGACTCTCCCTCCTTCGGGCATTGCAATGCTGGCTCCGAGGGGTAAAAAAAATTGACCCATTTTTTTTTATCATTATTACGAGTAACCATCTCCAAATATGAAAATGTATTTTTTGGATTTAAATAAATGAACGTCCGGTTAATAGATGATTTTTATTTTATCATGCTATATATATTGCAAATAGAGCAGCATATCGTGATTTTTCTGTTATGCTTTAAAGATCCACAGTTATAAATACAATTATATATTTGTAACTATAACAACAGGAGCTTTTGCATATTTTTCAATACGCTTTCTCAGCTTTCAGCTTTAGAGACATACTGAAAAACACGAGAAATCTGTTGTTAGTTACAAATGTACAATTGTACATACAACTGTGGATCTTTGAACCATACAGTACATAGTTAATTTATACAAAAATACCTTTAAACCGTACTATACATAGTTAATATACACAAAAATACGATCTTTGAACCATACTGTACATAGTTAATTTTCACAGGAATAAGCAAGTCATAGCCAACGACCAGTTTACAAAAAATAACACTGTTGTCACCTAAGACATGAGAAAATACGCTGTACCATTATAAAACTTGAAAATCTTTGATTATGAACAATTATTTACGTTACAAATTATGACATACCTTGACGATTTTACGTAGGCGCATTACACCCGACAAACATTTTCCATATTTCTGAAAAGAACTCAAGTAAAATTTATTCTTTTGTGATGGCGGGAGAAGGAAAACCCACGCAGTCAAAACCATTCATTTTCATTCTGTTTGGTGAAAAAGTTTGGAAAGAGGATTAAGCAAGATAAGTTAAAATTCAAGACTGCGTGTTTTTCCTCTTTCTTTCGTGGATATAAAGTAAAGATGACGTATTCCTCATACTGGATGCAGAGAGTAAATAGCAGGGACATTGCATGAAATAGCAAATATCTTGAAATATAAGTCGAACTGAACCAGATGAGTAGAGTATGATGTATTTTGGCCGGTGATACAATGCCCTGTGGCTAGACATGCAACAATATCTTAATAAGTCTGATTAAAACAAAAGAACCTTAAGGAAGTGTTAAGCCCTATATTTCCCTAATCCCTGTTTTCTCACGTCCATCCCAGATTTATAAGTGTGAGACCTCAACATTTTTTCGTTGCGTAAAAATAGAGTAAATTCCTTTTCCTGTTGCAGAAACACATTTTGGTCCTCCATAAGAAAAAGCAGATATTGTTAAATGTTAAATCCCCCCCCCCTCCTCAAAAAGGAGGGAAAGGTTGGTCTTAGAATTGACAATTGTCTGTTAGCTCCCATGACAAGGGTACGCAAAACTGACGTTTTATACATTTTATTTTAAGCAAGTACTGTACATGCAAAAGATGAGTTTACTAGGAACGTATTTGACAAAGTATTAAGAAAAACAGCTGGTACCAGAATGACCAACAGAGCAAGGAATGGTCCTTTATCATAACCCAAGATTCGAGCATAAGCAGCTAGAATTATGTCCTGAACAATGGTGATAAATGTTGGTGTCTATGAAAGGTCAGTACTGAGCTCATCACTATTTGCCTTAGTAATAGAGGAAGCTGCCAAGTAATGAAGGAAGAGAGGCTCTTGGAAGTTTATGTATGCAAATGACCTGGTTTTAATGTTAGACTGAAGGTTTAAAAAAAAATGTTTGTTAAATAGGAAGTGGGTCTCAGAAAAATTTCTAAAAGACAGGAGATTAGAAAAGAGAACAGTCTGATTGAAAGATATATAAACTTAGGCACCTACAGTAGGCACGTTTGGCCATTCAGCTATTAAGAGAGTGAAAATAGGGAGCTGGAATGGTTGAATAGAGAACAGAAAATGGCCAATCAAAGTAAGCTAAACTAAGGTCACGACGGTAGGAGAGGAACAGAGGAAAAGGTATGGTCTGGGAAGTGGTCAAGTCTATTCAAAGGACATGGTGGCCATATATTGTCATATTATGCATCGAATGTAACAGATGGTGTACCAAGAAGTATCCAGACTACCAGAATACCAAAGTTTAAAAGAAGTCAGAGAATTTTTTAATTTCCAGTATACACAAGAGTTAATACTGAAGTCGTGAAGGGTTGGGGAAGATTATGTTAAGTGAGGAACAGATTCTGAAAGAAGTGCAGCAGCTTTGTTATCCTAGTAACTGACTAGGCCACGAGGCTGGAACTGAGAGGGAACTTATGAAAAGAAAACAGTAGCCAACAGTCTCGATATAATGGAAAGAGATCAATTGAATATTAGCAAAAATAGTGTAATTTTACAATGCATGTACAAGAAATTTGTTACCGTAAAAGAACAGACATGATCGCAGTGAACATGAAAAGTGGAGGAGGAACTGGTAATGTGAGACAACAAATGAACAATTTTGTGGCAGCATTGTTTACAGAAGATCTTGCCACAGATAAGGACAGAGCAGAGAGATATGGAGAGGCTGGTACGCAGGTGATTAAGATCTAGAGGATATGGTGTCACGTGGTAAAAGAGGTAAGATGACCAGGACAACATGGGAACAAGAAGACATGGAAGGACACTATAAAATTTCTTCATACATATTTAGGCTTTAGAACATTATCGGTCTTTAGCATTCAATAGCTTAACCACAATAAATTACAATTTCTCAGTTCTTGACTCTCACAAGATAGCCAGAAAAGTTTTGCTTTTATAGGCAAAGTGAGTAGATTAATTCTGTGAAAATGAAACCCTTTACATTTACGACTTGCAGATTTTTTTGCACATCTAAAACGATGCCTTTCATTATGAAATTTTCCATCCTATGGACAAGTCTAACACTTCCCTTAGGTTTGGAATACCATCTCTAATATGTTTGAAATGTCAATATGGCCAAAATACAATAACCCCCTCATTAACAATAAAAGCAGAAAAGAACAATTTTATATTTGTTTTACAGAGCCAGGTGTCTTTACCAACCTTCCGATTCTCTAAATTACATTTAATTTACTGAAATTGTAAGGCTAAGGAGCACTTATTAATTGATATTTATTATAAGTGACATTTATATTTTGGAAGTCTAAATAGTTGCACTATAACTAAACCTGTTTTACTTATCAGTTCTTCGTTTTTTACAAAACCTAAGATTTCTATACTAACCAGACAAGATTCAAGTTTAACAACAACTGCATAAAGTGCAAGCTGTGTGTACATCACTATCAACTTGCCATCCTCGCTAACTTTTTATAGACATGTGCCAAAAACCACGGTACATATATTATTACTCTGCCTGCTGGCTAAAAAGTAATTTCTTGCTTGTAAGCTACGAACTATTAAAATGAAAGCATTTTGTCTGTTATACAATAAAAAAACAATCGAAAATAAGTGTCGACAGCCCAAATATTTAAATTTATACCATTTTGCCGTTATAATGTAGTACACATTAATACATTTACAAATGGCAGCTTTACAAAACCTTAGAAATTTACTCTCTAAATTTATCTTGACATTGCTTCTTTGAAATAAAACCTCTTATTTTCATTTGTGTCTAAAACCTCAGTTAAGAGCAGACAAATCAAATACAGGAGTTATTTACAGAAGACCAGGGTTTCGCCATTGCTTGGGAAATTCCCCAACTTGTCTATTTGTTACGCTCCTTCACAAATCTTTCAGTGGACGAGAAATGTGCACCCGTTAGAAGAGCTGAGGGAATGGCCTTTGCATTTCGGAGGAAAACAGAATAAAATCATGAAGGAAAGAAGAAATTATACAAGGGAAAGGCAGATACAATCAAGAGTTGGGGTAAGATTAGGAGCTAGAGGGTGTCAAGTTCTTTCCACAATTAGGTCCTAAAAAGACAAAGTTGATTATTACCAATAACGAGCAAACATTCTTATGGAATAAACATAAAACTCACTGACTTGTGACACAAACTTCCATAGAATAGAATGCACTTATGTGAAATAAATACATACTGGAGGGAAGACAATACAAAACAAAATGACAATGATAGACACTCTAGGAACGAAATGGAAATGTATAAATAGCAACAATGGGGAAACTCATGAGTACCAGCATCACTGACCCTCACAAGAAGGCTATCCGAAAGCTGCCCCAGGTGAGTCACGTTCCCATTCTGTAGTCACCCTGGGAAGTGATGTTTTTTACAACTACATATATTTTTATATACCCATTAATCTTAAAATAACCTTCCTCCATCTAAACGGCAGCTAAGTAACAAGAGAGAGCCAACTTCCTTAGTATTGATCTTTAGATATGAGATTATCTCCTGTAAAACACCCAAATAGGCTAGTGAAATAACCTGCAAAAGCCAATATGAAACAGATTTCTTCGAAACAGGAAGAGTCAGGAACAGACGAGACGATGGTAGTATCAGACAATAGGGGGTAGGAGTTGCATCCTTATGCCCCTTCATGGGCAAAGTAGTATATTTTTAGCAGAAGAAAAAAGCTGTGCAGAAAAAGCAGCCAGAGTCCAAGAAAGAAACTATATTTACTAAAAGACTGAGTTTTGATCACGAACTCTGGGTAAACAAAATACTCACTCAAAACCAATAGTTGGAATTTAAGACTTTGCCATACAATAAGTTCACCAACAGACTTAGAGAAGGCATGGGCAACTATGAACAAAGGACAAGGAATCATGTCACTAACAAGGAAGACACGGTTCCACCAGGAGGTGGGAGGGAAGGAAGTAAGTCACACACACACACACACACACACACTTCTAAATATTACTGCTAATTTCATCTTATGCTCAAACACCAAATTTCACTGCAATTGCTCAAAGCTAAGGCACAAGTGCAAATAAAAGGTTTTGTAACTTATATTAATGTACATATGAGCAAAATTAAGTTGAGAAAGAATCTTCAACAAAAAAATAAATAAAAGGTAGTAGGAAAAATCGTTTGAATCCAGTCTTCACAATGCAGATGTATTTTCTTCGAAAGGTCCATCTTCATCAACCAGGGAACCTGGAATGCAGCCATAAATTAGTATCAGATACAAAACTCATATTTACCCTATCTTGTAAATTACTTTCTAAGAACCCCAGTCTTACAGTTTACATAAATGTCCTAACACATTATTCCCTAAGTGTAATATTGGTTGAATTTTGCTCAATATTCTTATACAAGAGTTCTCTTACATAAACAAAATGATAATTATTATATTACTAGTATTAGTACTGTTACTGTCATCAAGTAATTTCACCAGACCATTCAATCCTTTTTCTAACCTTCGGTAAGGCTTACCCAAAGGAGTAATGAAACATTAAAGTAGTTGGACAACTAACGGCTTAGAAGTCACTCATGAGCTACAGAAAACAAGGGGCACGTCATCATGCTTTTGGACATTGCCCTAGAGGCTATACATGTACTCATATGCTCAGAGACCTTTGTCATATAGACCAAATGTATACATACATTACCAGAGGCTAAGACCCCTTTCACACAAGCTATGACCATAGGGAACCAGACATAGGCTGCTGATGACTTAGTAAGAGATATCTGGGCCTCCTAAAACTGCCCTTCTCCCCAGTTAAGAAACTGTAAGGTCATGCTGCTGTGAATTCTTATCAAGCCATAAACAAAGTTTGGGTCTAGTACCACAAACTGTATAAGTCCAGATGAAACCAACTGAGTACCACAATGGGAAGAAACCAGATGAAACAGAAAATTTAAAGATGGAAACCAGTGCAGCTAGTAGTCAGGAATACTACAAAAAATCTTCACTGTTTTTTCACTGCCATCTACGGTCCAGTCCAACAGTAGCCCTACTGATAAAGCTATGCATGATCAAGTCCACTTTAATCAAAATGTCCATAATGCATAATTATATAAATGAAGCTTATGTCATATAAACTAAATATTTTTCGTGTGAAAAACTTAATTTAAAAAAATCACAAATCTCAGTAAAAGCATCATACATAAATTACTTCATTCAGTGCCTTGCCTAAACACCAGCCTGTCATTTTCCACCACCTCCTCTCCTCCCTTCCCAATTGTCCGTATCGCCTCTTCAACTTTTTCTTACTCCAACTTGAACCAAACATTCATACTGTACATAGCCTGACTCAGTGGTCTGACTTAATAGTACTAATGATAACAATAGTAAAATCAGAAGAGAAATGAGGTTTGACCTTGACTTATAAACAAATTTAAGCACCTCCTCCAGTGAATTGACTGAATGATTTACTTGAACAAAACTACTTACTTATTCATTCACAGTAGCCCAGATTATTTAGTACAAAAGTCACAAGTCCTCACAAACCTGAACCCATATTATCATTGCCTTATATAGTCTGACAAAAACAGGAAGTCCAATTTATGGACACATACAGAGGTTCCTTTAAGGACTGATTCTTATTTGGGGTTGAAAACCCAACCAAAAATACCACGATGAAGTGACTTCAGTAATGGATGAGAAGTTACTTTAATTATAATCAAAATTGTCCCTCCATATTTACAGGGATTAGGGTCCATGCCCAAGAAAACCACAAATAACTTTTGGTCCCCAAGGATGGGGCTTTGACAACCCACAGTCTACCTTAGGCTAGGCTACAAGCAAGTAAGGGGTTTGTTGCTGACAAGGTAAGCTCAGAAAACATCAGATTAATCTAGTCATCAAGAAACAACGATCATCATTAATAAATACAGAAGTTAACAGTACACACAACTAGTCTTTTACCTCATAGTTAACATAATCAAAACCAAGAATCCCAAATCCTCAGTGCCAGTAATGGTAGTAAATGGTAGCAATATGCCTTTGAAACACCTCCCTTGCTCCTTCTAGTTTGTGTTTGATTGTGTTGTTTAACTCCATTTTCTCTATAGTATCAAATCCTTTCGGTCAGATACACCCTATCCTCAATTTCCTCTTTGGACATATGTGAAAAATAAGGTACTGGGTATTAGTTCGTCTTTATCTTCTTGATATGGATGCTGTTTGAGGCTAAATTTGTCCTAGATATTATTTCGCGCTGGGGATAAAGTGAAAAATTCTCCAAATTCCTTTAACTTCTGCATAATATAAACATTTAGTTCCTACTCTCTTTAACTTCTTACTACCTTAAATACCTTTAGGATCTAACCAGTTTGTCTACAGTGTTTAAATTACATTCATTTTCTAATACTAATGGTATATTTACGAGACTAAAACTGCTCCCTTTCCCTACTCTTACTGCACTGCTATAAAACTTTCACCCATGCCTAACCTCTCTGAGGTAATTACATCTTGACTGTTCCTATTTCTTTAATTTACAATTCTCTGGTTGTTCTTGCCTTAAAGCATTTAGTTTCAATCCCTAAAATCGCTGTGTTACCCACCTACAGTATATGAACATGTCTGCTGTTACACACTACACAGTACCATTCAACAATAATCCACTCTTTTCATTGCAACATATTGTTCGCTTGCAAAGTCCCCACACATTGTGAGGAACCATTTATTACTTAGGTCACATCCTGCCTCATATTGTTGCTTATTTAATTCCTTCTTACGTTCGTGGTTCCTGTCTGTCGAATTTAGCGTACAGGCAAACCCACTAGGCTACGCCATTTGCAATTTTCCTCCGTTTCTCGTTATTTTTCTGTGACTAGCTATACCCTATTAGGGTATAAAGACTAAATATAGATATACTTGCGTCATTTCCAGAACCTGAGAATGTAGACCACGAATTACTTGTATTAAGGAAATATTCCCAACGATACGGTACAACCATGTCTGCTAACTCTGCTGAGCAAGGCACCATAAAATGTAGTGACTGTAGTCTACTTCTACTAGTCACTGTTTAGATTCTCGTATCGAAGGTGTTTTCTTTGCAACGGCCCTTCAGTCTTCGTTTCCAATATTTTGACAAACTTACAAATATATTCATCCTGTCATAGTTTTTTACTATTGACAGTACTATAAAGAGACGCAGGATTTTTTCAAGGGAATTTATATAAACACACACATGTATATATACATATATGTGTATATACGGTATATATATATATATATATATATATATATATATATATATATATATATATATATATATATGTAAAAATTAATCTATATATTAATCTACATCTCTCTCTCTCTCTCTCTCTCTCTCTCTCTCTCTCTCTCTCTCTCTCTCTCTCTCTCTCTCTCTCTATATATATATATATATATATATATATATATATATATATTTATATATGGAATCCCATCACAATTATGCCATATGGCATAATAAACAGTCAAAAGAAAGCAGATGCTACTCTATTTAACTACGACATCCGACGTGAGATACAAAATAATTGATAGCAATATAAAAATTACATTTATTACATTTCAGTTCATTCCTAGCAAAACAATTCACACCCAATAGGAAAACATGTACCGAGGATAAAGGATTAAGAGCCAACCAGACCAACACTCCTGATAAAAACCTGAAAATATTCATCAGCTTCATCACGACGAGAGAAATGAATTGTGCTTTCCAGGTGAGTCAGTTCATTAACGTTGCGACGAAATAATTAGAATTTGTTTGTGCAGGTAACGCGTCCTGCATTCTCTATTGACGGGTGGAGGCCTAAGGCCCGCTACGTTCGTCGCGGAAATGAGGGAATGATAATCCACTAATGTGTCAATTGAATGAGTGATTACGAAAGAGGAGTGCGTCTGTTGTTTTGTTCTTATTTGCATTTGTTTTGGGGATGTAACTGATTCAATTTTAATGAGGTGTTTTAGGCAAAGATATCATTATCTAAATGGTTTTAAATTAAATCTTTTAAGCTGATTTTTCTGTGCAGGTAACAGGTATCTACATATGGAAAATGTGTTATCAACATTGATTTGCATCATCCAGAGAATTCTCTCTCTAACTCAAAATTATGTCTTTCATACACAAAGATTAATTCTGAGTTGTTTTTATGCAGTAAAACCTTTATTTACAAGACTAATAAGTAATGGAAAACTGGCAAAAGCACTCTGCAAACTCTACTTTTCCTTGCAACATTTGCAATGAAATATGAACGAGTATTTGTGGCAGAAACATAACAAAGCTTCGTTCTGCATTTCTCATCCCTTTTAAGCCAAGATTTCACTTTTTAATGTTGTTATAAGTTGCTTTGCAAACCAACATTTCTGAGAGTAAGTAAGAAAAAGTAACAACTCTTCATGCTACCCTTCTACCGCGTAATGTTTCCGACCGTGGAATTAAAAAAAGAAAGCATTTCAGAGAACCATATGGCTTTTATATTCCTAATAGACATATACTCGAGTGTTTTAGCTTTGCCGTTTATCATCCATTTCATGTCGACATTAAAGTATTTTCTGCTCCGTGACAAAATATATTAAATTTTTCAGTTTTACTTCGCAGATTCGTCATGAAAAGCATTGCTGAAACAATTACTTATATGCAAACATATTCCATTTTTTTCTCGTGACAGTTTCACACGCGACGGAAGTATTATTTTAACGCTGAATATTAAAATGATGTTCTGTAGAACAGAGTTGATTAACTATGTAAGCTATTGACGTCAGCATTGCGAAATCTCGTTCTTTTCCTTTTTTTTTTTTTGCTTGCAGGCGTCAATGACGTCCTTTGGTGCAGGTATGGCTGACAGCGCTGGAGAATTCATTCGTTTCTTCGTGAAATCTTTGGCTCTTCTGAATACGTAAAGTGAATGAATATAGAATTTAGGCCAGAGGCCAAGCGCTGGGACCTAAGAGGTCATTCAGCGCTGAAAGGGAAAGTGACTGTAAAAAGGTTTGAAAGGTGTAACAGGAGGAAAACCTCTCAGTTGCACTATGAAACAATTGTTAGAGGGTTGAAAGTCAGATGGAAGAAAGAGAATATGAACGGAAGTATAGCAAAAGGAATGAAAGGGGTTGCAGCTAGGGGTCGAAGGGACGCTGCAAAGAACCTTAAGTAATGCCTAGAGTGCACCGCATGAGGTGCACTGACGGCACTGCCCGCCCTGCGGGTGAGTACGTTGAGTGCCTGTTCGCCTAAGCCCTGATTTCTCAGTATGATAATATTACTTGCAATACCAAATAAATAATGTAAAATGGGATATTACTAATAATGGAAAGTATAGGACTTGTACAAGATATATACCAACTAAAATTACAACACTGGTAACACTTACATTGGAGTAAAAGTTCATTATATATGACACTAAAATGGTACGACTATGAGTACGAAGTGACCTTTTTTCAAGAGGTTTACTACCGACATCTATCGGAAAATATGAGCAGCTTGGATATGATGATAGCTAAAATATCATGTTATTTATTTTTACCAAGACCCCGAATAATTTTCGTATTAATATATATGATAAAGATATGAAAAACAAAGTTTTTATTCTCTAAACTGAAGCCCAAAGATGTAGGACTTGCAATAAAATTCAAAGACTTCAAGAAAATCTCGACATCCGTTCTGGCAACACAGAATCATTTGACCTTGACTACAGAGGACGCAGGATAGCCAACATAACAAGATGATGTAATATGTTACTTCAGACAAATAATCAAATACTTATAGCGGAATCAAATAGAAATAATTGACAAATTACAGACAAGTCTTTTCGGTTTACAAACAGTAGCGAAAGATCCTGCACACTGATTAAAATTTATACGATTTAAAATGGTTACAAGTTGACATTCCTGTGCCCACTGAGTCTAAACAATTTGGTTTTTTAAAATCATTCTGATTGACAGTTACAAATTAGGAGGTATTGCCAAGGAAAATCATCTTAACAAAATATTTCTTTGTTGATCGTATTTATCGAGCTTCCTAAAACCACAAGGAAATTCAAATCTTAAAGGAACGTAATGGTTAAATCTGGCGGGTATTTGGTAGTCAGAATAGCCAACCTTAAAGTGTTGCAGGTGAAACTGAAAAGGCGTGAAATAGCTCCACAGATATCAATCATCCAAATGTTATATCATAGATAATACTACAGTGATACCTCTCTGTTTATATAAAAACTTTAAACCGTTTTCCATAAGACCGAGCAGCGATATATACAAAACCAGTTGACAGTTCTGTCACCCGCCTCGGAACCATACTCGGTGGCCACGTCATTCACAAATACAAACCTTAATAAACTCTGATAATAGGGGAATCGATTGATTACTGTGCCCTATACTCTCCTTATCATGATTAAGAGTAATTACAATATTAAACATTTCGTCTCTCATTGATTTTTCCTCAAAACAGATGGATATTTGTCTATTATAAATCGTGGATTATTGAAAATTCGTTGGTCAACCTGGATGTCCGCTCACCTTCAGACAAGGACATTTTAGTTAACACCAGAAGCTAAGTCGTGAATTTCCTTACGAACTTTTTAATTCTGTTTCGAACACGTCTTACTCGGAGATTAATATCTGAGCAGCAATCTTTGTTATGCAATTGCTCTTATTCTACAAACTTGTATGCAAATATTACTCCAACTTGGAATCGAAAGCACAATAGGTTCTTAATTGAATATCTTTTCCGACAAGCTTCCCAAAAGGTGACCAATAGATGGCGTTAGGGGTATCGTTTTTTGAATAACTGGATAACGCACGTCCTGGTTAATGGATCTGGGCATTAAATGTTCGCCGGCGACGATTAGGAAAACGACGGTACCGTCGTTTGAATCGAAAACTATCCCTTGACAGTAGTTAATGAACCAGCGGTTTGCAATTCTATATGTAAAAATATTTTTAGCCTTCAATTTAAGTGTCTTTGGAATACCAAGCTTGGATAAATCCTGTCAATGTTATATTATATTAATTTAGAGTTTATTTACTGTAATAGCAGTAATATCGATTGTTGAAAGTTATTACCTTATTATTCTTGAGAAAGTTTGGCTATTAATTAAGTTTCTCAGTCTGATGCGTACCAAGTAATATATTGCCTACCAAGTTAATTTTTCCAGAGTTTTCATGTAATATTTTTACTTAATAATGACAGTAATAAAAGTAATAATGGTAATGTGAGGGTTCTCCATTAAGAGTATTCATCGCTTTCATTTATCTTGATATTGTCATATTCTGGGCAATTTTTCTCTACTCGCAGAAGTAAATAATCAATCACAATAAAGCTTTAACAGACATTTTTACACTGAAATTCAACCATTTGATGTGACAGTAACATAAGAGAGGTTAAAATAGGTGCCTTTATGCTTTATTCTTCAATAAGGGTCAGTAACAAGAGTGGGTACCCCAAGCTGGGCGACGGCAAATCAGATCATATGATTTATTACACACATTGTTACGAGCAGAAAAATACGCAGGGAAACAGTGCAGTCTATTATAGTTTTTTCATTTTAAATATTATGGAATGGGGTTGCAGGTCATAACACTGTTACCTACATACAACCCACAGCAGCAGTTGACTCAATACCATTAACTATTTGGTGGTGGTATTCTCGTTATCACTTATATATATATATATATATATATATATATATATATATATATATATATATATATATATATATATATATATATATATAAAGATTAAAACCCTGTTGACTAGTGAGGAAGTAATTATAGTTTATTTCGTATCACTAATGACTTTATATATATACATACATTATATATATATATATATATATATATATATATATATATATATATATATATATATATATATATATATATATATATATATATATATTCGTACACACATATGTATATATATAGACTGAAGCCAGTCAGTCTCCTTACCTTTTAGAAAGCAATAACCATTCGGATCATCTTGATTCTGTTCGTCTCGGCTGCTCTCACCCTTGACCTGCCCTGACCTTGACCTAAAATGATAATGAAGAAAACAAATCATAGTTATTATTCATAATGATCTTTTTTTTAGCAAATATAACAATGCTATAGGAAATTACATTTTAATTGATACTCATAAAACATGTAGGTGTAACGTGAATCATAATCTTTGAATTATATCCATTTGTCAGGATATGCGTCACAGATGATGCTAATACAGAGGTAATTATAATATTGTAGCACCAAGCTGATCTGACATTTAAATTTTTTGAAAAATAATAATGACTGACCCTTGTTCCAGTGAATCCAGGTAAAAAAATCATAGGAAAAATATCACAGGAAAAAAGTCACAGGAAAAAAAAGTCACGGCAAAAAAAGGCGCATGAATATTTCCTAGTTAGTGACCCCGGGGGGTTTTAACCCGGTATGTATCCACTTTTGCGGCGTGTTTAGTACAAACCCGTTGCGGATTACCGTAAAAAAATAATAAAAAAAGACTGTAAATTAATGTGATTTTTTCTTGTGACTTTTTCCTAGCCACAATTGTGGCTTTTTACCTGTGACTTTTTTTTCCTGTGACTTTATTACCGGCCACCGTTCCGGCAAGGCTGTTGGGGGCTGTGACATCAAAGAAAATGAATCTTAGTGCACCAAGAATCATGTGAAGCTTTCTACATATTGTATGACAAATAGACATTGTCACATATCCTTACATAATCATCAGCATTGTGAAAGTATAAATAAAAACTATTAATAAATATATAAAATAAAAAATTAATATAACTTTATTGTGAAAATAAAAGTGATAGATCTGAATACCTCAGAGTGTCAGGCACTGTTGTGTATGCAGAATATCCAGGTAATCCAGGGAATCCAGGTACCTGGAAAGTTAATGAAGTGAAGATGGGGGTCAGGTAGAAACACACCACCTTCGTATGGCTAATTGAAGCAGGCAAGTGCAGGTGTAGTTTTACCTTAGGATACATAAAGTTTTGTCATTATATATATATATATATATATATATATATATATATATATATATATATATATATATATATATATATATATATATATATATATACTTTTTACACACACACATACACACACACACATATATATATATATATATATATATATATATATATATATATATATATATACATGCATACATACATATACATATATGTATATATATACATATATATATATATATATATATATATATATATATATATATATATATATATATATATATATATATATATATATATATATATATATATATATATATATATATATATATATATATATATATATATATATATATATAAGTTTTAACATTAAGGCAAGAATTCCATTTAATATGAAATTCACTGTAACTTGGGAACACTTTAAACTTAAGTGGAATTGTAATTAATGAATAGAAGAAGAATGGATTTGTACAGCAAATGTTTTCTATACTCTTGTTAAAAATGCATCTAGGAAATAACTAACATTACTCACCAAACAGGGACTCAAAACATAAAAATATGCCTACATGGAGATTACAGCATATGCATAATTAATGCAGTTTACACTTACGTAAACATCCATACAATAAACTGTTTACTCACAAAACAGTAAATAAAAGAACACAAGTTAAACTTTCTCGCTCCCAAAGAAAAAAATAAAAGAAAAGGGAAAACAAATTCTGAGGGCCCCGAGCGAAACGCTTTTCCCCGGTCAGGCTCCGAGGCCAATAGACGTCCTCATTCATTGCAGCCGAATCCCCTTGTGAATCCTTCTCCTGGATCTGGTGCGTCGTCCTCCTCGTGGAGTACAAATACGAGTTAAGGGGAGAATATTTCGTTGAGATTTTTACAGCAAAAAGAGAATTAATATTAAGCTTTTATCCTTCTTTCTGGTCTGTTCAATAGTAGGATGTCAAAGGCATAAGAAGATTTACGAGAGAGAGAGAGAGAGAGAGAGAGAGAGAGAGAGAGGGAGAGAGAGAGAGGAGGGAAAAGACATTCAGTGAGAAGGAAAAACATTCAGTATACAACTGAAGAGTTTAAAAACAATAAGAACGTCTATGAGAGAGAGAGAGAGAGAGAGAGAGAGAGAGCAAAATCAATTAGTATTATACAACCTGAAGAGTAAACTTATCGATGCAGGCATTTTAAAAACCATAAGAACAGAGAGAGAGAGAGAGGAGGAAAACAATCAGTATTATACAATCTGAAGACTAAGCTGTAGCAGTCAGAGGCATTTAAAAACCACAAGACCATTTATGAGAGAGAGAGAGAGAGAGAGAGAGAGAGAGAGAGAGAGAGAGAGAGAGACAATTCGTATTTTACAACCTGAAGAGTAAACTATATCATTCACAGGCATTTAAAAACCATAAGAACAGAGAGAGAGAGAGAGAGAGAGAGAGAGAGAGAGAGAGAGAGAGGAAAAACAATTAGTATTATACAACCTGAAGAATAAACTGTAGCACTCACAATTATCTAAAAACCACAAAAACATTAACGAGAGAGAGAGAGAGAGAGAGAGAGAGAGAGAGAGAGAGAGAGAGAGAGAGAATGAGGTGTACATAATCTAAAGATTAAGTTGTAGCATCCAAAAAGCATTACACATTTCATTAACTCTCCACTTGACCGAAGAATTCATCAACGCAGGAACTGAACTTCGGAAGATTAAAACCCTCTGTTGACGCGTGGGAGTAATTATAGTTATTTCGTCGTACTAATGACGTCTTCTGAATCCTGGAACCAACTTCCAACTTCATCCTCTATCGCTCAGCTTCCGGATAACTCTGAATAATAAAAGAGAAAGTGCTTCCCACAGCTTGATTATATTCAGTTGGTAAATAATCGAATGGATTATGAGATGAAATGTCAACAGAATGTCAGGGTTCGTCTGTTTACTTCCAGTTGGGCTTATCTCCGTTTCTTTTTTCTTTTCTCCACGTAATTTTTTAAGGATTTTGATATGGTTTTTCCGAGCAGTGTATTTGCTCGTGGGATATTTATGAAACATTCCATATCGTCCTTAAAAGAGTGAACGATTGAGTAGGGATCCGGAAAAAGTGTCACCCTGATTTGCTATATACTCGTACAGTAGGCGCTCATTGGTGGTAGAATTCTTTCTATCGGTTTCCAACACTTGATTTTAACGTTCCGTTGTTGTAGCAATCTGTGCGCCAGGAATATCTAGGTACACACACAAATAATATATATATATATATATATATATATATATATATATATATATATATATATATATATATATATATATTATATATATATATATATATATATATATATATATATATATATATATATATATATATATATATATATATATATATATATATATATATATATAGATAGAGAATTCTTTTAGTTGATAATAAGTTCGTCGTCTCGTGGGCTCCGACCTGCAAGGCAGGACTCAGGACTACAGTGACGCGCATTAAACCACACAGCCATCAAGTGCCATTAATGCGAGTCACTGTACTCCTGAGTTCTTTTCTTCTGTGGTTCGAGCCCATGAGACAACGAACTTATTATCAACTGAAAAAATTCCCCTCCGGGTAATAACATATTTGAGAGTATATTATTTCCGATTATACATATATATATATATATATATATATATATATATATATATATATATATATATATATATATATATATATATATATATAATATATACACACAAATATATATATATACCATAACACATAAATGTATTGTAAAGCAAATCATAATAGGAATATAATACTTTTCCTTGTAATAATATGGCAATAATAAAAACGTGTATCAATAGATACGTGAAACTGATGACAAAAACCACCAGTTCTCCAAAAAGAAAATAAACGGTTTTGTACGTACAGCATACCGGGGCTAATATAAAACCTTGCTATAAAGAACCACCCTAGAACTACTTTCCAGGCTAAATATATTCCTGGAAGGATTTCCAAATCCTTTATAAAATATTCAGAGATCCAACAACAAACATGTTATAGAGAGAAACCTGCCAGAACCAGATTCAAAATATTTTGTATTATTTTATACCTATTTCAGAGCCTCCAATGTGCAACGACTATTTGAGGGATGAAGTTTTTTTCTCAGTTGCTCTACCTGAGTAATCCTCTTACCTAGGAGTTTTTGTTTCCAGATATTTTCTGCTTACGTCAGTCATCGAAAATATATAAGAGAATCTGGTGCAGCACTGAAAAAGATCGGTTATAGAGCAAACAAAATAAAATTTTTGTTTTTTGGAAGACTGGTGAAGGAAAGGACGAATCTGTGGTTAAATCATTATTATTATTATTTTGTAGAAGACTTTTTCTATTTTCCTTATTGCGGACTTCTCTTCAGTGGAGGTGCGTGCTAACAGCTCGCCTATATTTGTCATTTCATGGGGAAAAGTAAAAATCTGGATTCTGCTTCTTTATATATTCTATACAGTTGGTTCTATACAATTGTTGCCCGCGACGTTTCGACAGACTCTTCTGTCATTCTCCAGCGGGAGCTAGCAGAGGACTGGCAGATTGCATAGGTCCTGAATTTATACACGGGCTTCAGCGGGGTCATGGATGGCGAATTCTGATTGGTTGCAGTCGGCGAACTTCAAGCCAAATTTCTGCGGCGAAGCTCGATCCTGACAGATCTTCGCAACCTGGGAGATATCATTCATTCCAGCGTTCCCATTGACCTGCCGTTGCGTGATGTCATGCCGGCTGACATCATCGGTAGTTTTGGCTGCTATTGGGCTGCGGATGAATGATGTCATTATCTACTCTTTCTGTCGTAGTCGGGGGGATTGTCTCGAAGGGCGCCTCGCTCATCAGGGCATCTCCATTCTCAGGTTGTTGTCGTTTTCAGGTATTCGTTGGATTTGGCGGGTGTTCTGCATTATTCTTCTTAAATTCGTGGGTAGGTGCGATGCCTCCTGCGTCGTATTCATTGTTGGTTTTCTCTCGGCAATGAGGAGCGCCTCTGGCGCAGACATCGAGGTCACGGCTCTCCCGATTATACTTATATTTTGTATAATACTGTCGCGGGAGATGGACCTATTGAGTAGCACGGGCGTGGTTCATGATGGCACCCTCCTGGGCGTGCAGGGAGATCCTTTAGACAGACGCATCGTGGTCATTCCAATATAAGCGCCGGGCATCCTCGGACAGGACATACAAATTGGTGACCCATTCTTCTGCTTGACGGGTTCTCTTGCTGGCGGAGAGGGTTATTTTTCATCGCAGATCACGGGGGTGCAGCGGTTCTTATAATAAATTATAAGATTTATTCTCTTACTGTCTTCGGTCGGGGTGACGTTTTCCATGACGATTTTTTCTTCATGGGTTCCCGTCCTCACGGTACTGGGGATGCATCGGGCCTTATAATAGATCTTTATGTCATCTTGGGGGCAGGTGCTCCAAGATGACATAAAAATTATGCCGGATATCCCAGTACCGTGAACGAAACTCCATGAAGAAAAATCGTCATGGAAAACCGTCACCCCGACCGAAGACAGTAAGAGAATAAATCTTATAATTTATTATAAGAACCGCTGCACCCGTGATCTGGTGATGAAAAAATAACCCTCTCGCCAGCAAGAGAACCCTCAGCAGAAGAACGTGGTTCTACCAATTTCAGGCGTCCTGTCCGAGGATGCCTCGGCGCTTATATTGGAATGACCACGATGCGTTCCGTTCAAAAGGATCTCCTGCCACGCCCAGGAGGGTGCCATCATGAACCACGCCCGTGCTACTTCACAATATTTCCATCTCCCGCGACAGTATTATACAAAATATAAGTATAATCGGAGAGCCGCCGACCCTCGACGTCTGCGCCTGCTAGAGCTCCTCATTGCCGAGAGAAACCAACAATGAATACGACGCAGGAGGCATCGCTCCTACCCACGAATTTAAGAATAATGCAGAACACCCGCCAAATCCAACGAATACCTGAAAACGACAACCCTGAGAATGGAGATGCCTGATGATGAGGCGCCCTTCGAGACAATCCCTCGACTACGACAGAAAGAGTAGATAATGACATCATTCATCCGCAGCCCAATAGCAGCCAAACTACCGATGATGTCAGCCGGCATGACATCACGCAACGGCAGGCCAATGGGAACGCTGGAATGAATGACATTCCCAGGTTGCGAAGATCTGTCAGGATCGAGCTTCGCCGCAGAAATTTGGCTTGAAGTTCGCTGACTGCAACCAATCAGAATTCGCCATCCATGACCCCCCGCTGAAGCCCGTGTATAAATTCAGTAGGACCTGCATCTCTCCCCAGTCCTCTACACTAGCTCCCGCTGGAGAATGACAGAAGAGTCTGTCGAATCGGTCGCGGCTGTGGCTGTCAAAACAACTTTACAGAAACTATTATGAAGCAGAATCCCGGTGAGAATTTTCCCCGTAATGTTGTCGAAACTTGGCTAATACCTCTGAAAGAAGAAATTTAATAAGAAAAATAAAAAGTCTTCTAAAACTAAATGCAACTGAAGCAACAATAATATTCAATAGAACCTGTTTAAAAAGAGGGTCTGCCAAATTATATTATTATTATTATTATTATTATTATTATTATTATTATTATTATTATGTGTATTATTATATGTCCTCTGTAAGACAACACATATTGAAAATTGTTATTGCTTTCGCTACATTGATTTCGTGAAAGTAAATTATTTCTGTTTTTTAATGATCCAGATTTGTTCAACACAAACATTACTTATTATTATTATTATTATTATTATTATTATTATTATTATTATTATTATTTGATAACCTTTGACGTTATTAATGCATGCGACAGTAGCCAAAAAATTGTAAAAGAGCAATATTAATAATAAAATGATAACCTGCATTTCACTACAATACATTCCTTTCCCTACCAATTTCTATTATTATATTTAGCTGGGAGGAGTCAAATAAGAATCAGGACGAAACTGATTTCACGATTCTCTTTGAACACGAATTTTAGCAACGGTCCATCGAGCACTTACATCAACAGAAGTTCTTTGGCCATCAGTCAGCGAACACCATAACAAACTCTAATATTCCTGGCAGCTTCTGACAAAGTATAAAAGAAACCCCGTCACGAATCTCCCATTCAGGTTCATCAAATATTTCGCGGATACAATGCAGTAAACGCCAAGAGTAAAATACAATTGCAAGTCTTCATTTCACGCGCTCTCTGAAAACAATTTCATGCCGCCAAAGGCATGAAATCCAATTTTAAGAAATGGTGAGCCGATTCAACTTATGCCCTTTCCGTTCTGGTGACGATTTATGCCCTGAAAATGATTCACTACCTCTGCAGGTCTGCGATTTGGTATTTGGTTGTGAATGTCAGAGAAGAGAGGACGAGTGTGTGATGAAAATCTAAGGTATATCTATTAAAAGGTACTCGGTACTTTCTCTTGCATAAAACATGACAGATAGAATGGGTGCAATATGCTTTCACACAAGTTAATATTTCTCCCAAAAATGCATCACCATAAGTAAGATTATTTACAAAAACATTCACATGTATTCAGAAATTCGAATTTCTCTCTCTCTCCCTCTCTCTCTCTCTCTCTCTCTCTCTCTCTCTCTCTCTCTCTGTCTGTCTGTCTGTCTGTCTCTCTGTCTCTGTCTCTGTCTCTCTCCCTCTCTCTCTCTCTCGGTTATGCTGCAAGTCCCTACAAATGCATCACCATTTACCTAACCATTTACCCATGTTCAGAAACTTGAAAGGCACCTCTCTCTCTCTCTCTCTCTCTCTCTCTCTCTCTCTCTCTCTCTCTCTCTCTCTCTCTCTCTCTTTTTCGAAAAATCACATGGTGCAGTCTCTTGCATAAGAGATAGCAGATAGAATGTGAGTAATATTTTCTTATCAATTAAATTTTCTACTGCAAAATTATGTATCACTTATATTCAGAATCATGAACCTCTCTCTCTCTCTCTCTCTCTCTCTCTCTCTCTCTCTCTGTCCATGGGTTTTCATATAGGTTCCTACCAATGCTTCACCATTCAACTATATCCAGAAACTTGAACCTCTCTCTCTCTCTCTCCCTCTCTCCCCATGGGTTTTCATACAAGTTCCTACCAATGCATCACCATTCAACTATATTCAGAAACTTGAACCTCTCTCTCTCTCTCTCTCTCTCTCTCTCTCTCTCTCTCTCTCTCTCTCTCTCTCTCTCTCTCTCTCTCTCTCTCTCCTCCCGATGGGTTTATCAAGCCCAAGGTGAAATTGTTCCATCACAGAAACACAGAGTCAGACATAGAACACAATATCTGTGGTGTGATATACAAAGAGAAAGTTTTGTTGCAAAACAATCATTGCGATTTGTGTGAAATATTCATTATGGAAACTATGAACGAGATTCAACTGCCGTAGGGGTTGGGGATAGTTTCCTCTCTCTCTCTCTCTCTCTCTCTCTCTCTCTCTCTCTCTCTCTCTCTCTCTCTCTCTCTCTGTGGATTTAGTGTTTTATGTCACCTGATAGGTTATGGACATTATGCTATTATGAGCGGCTAACTATTGTCATAAGGAAAAACAAAACTAGTTTTGTTGGTATTTCGGAAAGACCAATTATTATTTTATCAACAAAACCGTAAACAACTCTCTCTCTCTCTCTCTCTCTCTCTCTCTCTCTCTCTCTCTCTCGATTTATTTATATGACACTTGATGGATAATGGACATTATGCCATTGTGAGCTGCTAATTTCTCTCGTGAGGAAAAACAAAACTGTTTTGTTGATATCATTCCCAAATTAATTTTTAAATTACAAAAAACAAACAAACAAACAAACGAAAGGTTTTTACGTTATCTAGGCATTCATTAACGCTTTTATATACTGTTAACACACATACAAACGTACACACACACACGCACACACACAAACACGCCAGCACATACAAGCACTTTTTAGTAAATATGATTGCTTTCTCATAACCGTATTAATGATACTTTCAAATCTCAACCGAAGATGGTATGTAGCTTTAATTCTAATATCCTCTCCTGGTTGCAACTGAACAGAATCTCTTCATTAACTAAAAACGAGATCCATTAGGCACTGTGAAAGGAGGAGCATTTGGATGCAATCCGTCTCTCTCTCTCTCTCCCTCTCTCTCTCTCTCTCTCTCCCAAGATCCGAGGGAAGGCAAAGGAGAAGCATTTGGAAGCAATACTCTCTCTCTCTCTCTCTCTTTTCGAAAAATTACATGGTGCCGTCTCTTGCATAAAAGATAGCAGATAGATTGTGGGTAATTTTTTCTTATCAGTAATATTTTCTACTGCGAATGTATCGTTTATATTCAGAAACTTGAACCTTTCTCTCTCTCTCTCTCTCTCTCTCTCTCTCTCTCCCCCATGGGTTTTCATACAAGCTCCTACCAATGCATCACCATTCAACTATATTCAAAAACTTGAACCTCTCCTACTCTCTCTCTCTCTCTCTCTCTCTCTCTCTCTCTCTCTCTCTCTCTCTCTCTCTCTCTCTCTCTCTCTCTCCCGATGGGTTTTTATCAAGCCCAAGGTGAAATTGTTCCCACTCACAGAAACACAGAGTCAGACGCAGAACACAATATCTGTGGTGTGATATACAAGAAAGTTTTGTTGCAAAACAAACGTACGATTTGTGTGAAATATTCATTATGGAAACTATATGAACGAGATTCAACTGCCGTAGGAGTTAGGGATAGTTTCCCCCCCTCTCTCTCTCTCTCTCTCTCTCTCTCTCTCTCTCTCTCTCTCTCTCTCTGTGGATTTAGTGTTTTATGTCACCTGATAGGTAATGGACATTATGCTATTATGAGCAGCTAACTATTGTCATAAGGAAAACAAAACTAGTTTTGTTGGTATTTCGGAAAACCAATTATTATTTTATCAACAAGACTAATAAACAACTCTCTCTCTCTCTCTCTCTCTCTCTCTCTCTCTCTCTCTCTCTCTCTCTCTCTCTCTCTCTCTCTCTCTCTCTATTTATTTATATGTCACTTGAGGATAATGGACATTATGCCATTGTGAGCTGCTAATTTCTCTCGTGAGGAAAAAACAAAAACTGTTTTGTTGATATCATTCCCAAATTAGTTTTTAAATTGCCAAAACAAACAAACAAACAAACAAACGAAGGTTTTACGTTATATAGGCATTCATTAACGCTTTTATATACTGTTAACACATACAAACGTACACACACACACGCACACAAACACGCCAGCACATACAAGCACTTTTTAGTAAATATGATTGCTTTCTCATAACCGTATTAATGATACTTTCCAAATCTCAACCGAAGATGGTATGTAAGCTTTAATTCTAATACCCTCTCTGGTTACCTTCTGAACAGAATCTCTTCATTAACTAAAGCAGAGATCCATTAGGCACTGCGAAAGGAGGAGCATTTGGATGCAATCCGTCTCTCTCTCTCTCCCTCTCTCTCTCTCTCTCTCCCAAGATCCGAGGGAAGGTAAAAGGAGAAGCATTTGGAAACAATACTCTCTCTCTCTCTTTTTTCGAAAAATTACATGGTGCCGTCTCTTGCATAAAAGATGTAATGGATGTGGGTAATTTTTCTTATCAGTAATATTTTCTACTGCGAATGTATCGTTTATATTCAAACTTGACCTTTCTCTCTCTCTCTCTCTCTCTCTCTCTCTCTCCCCATGGGTTTCATACAAACTCCTACCAATGCATCACCATTCAACTATATTCAGAAACTTGACCTCTCCTCTCTCTCTCTCTCTCTCTCTCTCTCTCTCTCTCTCTCTCTCTCTCTCTCTCTCTCTCTCTCTCTCTCTCTCTCTCTCTCGATGGGTTTTATCAAGCCCAAGGTGAAATTATTTCCCACTCACAGAAACACAGAGTCAGACGCAGAACACAATATCTGTGGTGTGATATACAAGAAAGTTTTGTTGCCAAAAACAAACATACATTGTGTGAAATATTCATTATGGAAACTATGAACAGTTAACTGCCGTAGGAGTTAGAGGATAGTTCCCCCTCTCTCTCTCTCTCTCTCTCTCTCTCTCTCTCTCTCTCTCTCTCTCTCCCTGTGGATTTGTGTTTTATGTCACCTGATAGGTAATGGACATTATGCTATTATGAGCGGCTAACTATTGTCATAAGGAAAAACAAACTAGTTTTTGTTGGTATTTCGGAAAGACCAATTATTATTTTATCAACAAGACAATAAACAACTCTCTCTCTCTCTCTCTCTCTCTCTCTCTCTCTCTCTCTCTCTCTCTCTCTCTCTCTCTCTCTCTCTCTATTTATTTATATGTCACTTGAGATAATGGACATTATGCCATTGTGAGCTCACTAATTTCTCTCAACGAGGAAAAACAAAACTGTTTTGTTGATATCATTCCCAAATTAGTTTTAAATTGCCAAAAAACAAACAAACAAAATAAACAAACGAAGGTTTTTACGTTATAGGCATTCATTAACGCTTTTATATACTGTTAACACATACAAACGTACACACACACACAAACACGCCAGCACATACAAGCACTTTTTAGTAAATGTGATTGCTTTCTCATATATTATTAATGATACTTTCCAAATCTCAACCGAAGATGGTATGTAAGCTTTAATTCTAATACCCTCTCCTGGTTGCAACTGAACAGAATCTCTTCATTAACTAAAAACGAGATCCATTAGGCACTGCGAGAGGAGAAGCATTTGGAAGCAATCCGTCTCTCTCTCTCTCTCTGTCTCTCTCTCTCTCTCTCTCTCTCTCTCTCTCTCTCTCTCTCTCTCTCTCTCTCCCCAAGATCAGGGGAAGGCAAAAGGAGAAGCATTTGGAAGCAATATTCTCTCTCTCTCTCTCTCTCTCTCTCTCTCTCTCTCTCTCTCTCTCTCTCTCTCTCTCTACCTCATGTTTTTAGTAAAGTATTTGAGCGTATATTACTAACCAGGCTAATGCCGGTTACAAGGAAAACTCTCCCCCATTTGTATGGCTTTCTTCCACAGAGGTACTCATCACTGTTTAGCTGAACTCTACTCCCCGATGTCCCCCAACAGTGTAAGTTGCCTTCCCTTGACCTCAAAAGTGCTTTTGATATAGCCAACAGGGATATAATTCTTGATCAGCTTGTCGAATTTGGTGTCAGAGAACCTTCTGAAGTGGATAAACGGTTATCTCAGTAACAGAAAATCACGTGTTTTCTTTAAAAAGTGCGTGTAGCTCCTATAAAGAAAATTTTGTGCTTGGCACACCTCAGGGCAGTATATTGAGCCCTTTTCTTTTTTAATATTCTTATGCACCGTGTACTGTCTCTCCTCCCTGCTATCCCTGGAACCACTGTAACCTGCTATGCTGACAGTGATGTCTGCATCCTCCACTACCCCTCAAGACCTTCAGCGTGTCCTTCAAGGAATTCTACAGGTCTGTACCTCTGTGGCCTCATACTCTCCCCAGAAAAAGCAGAATCTTCTCTGCCCGGAATCTCCGAGACCTGCCAGTGTTCATTATGGGTGGGAATATTATACCTCACTGCACACAGTATACATATCTAGGTGCACCAGTCAGGATCACCCCTGCTATACCTGCACGCCAACAGATCCACCCCATGGTGAAAAACCTTCTTGATCGACTGGAGCCTCGTTTCACTCCCCATCAAGTGGCTTGCCACCAGGGCCTGAGTATATCTATCCCCGTGGCTAGAACCCTCTATATCCTCTTCCTAAGGTCAGTTGTTGACTATTTATCTCCTGCTTTAATTCAATTACCCAGACAGGCGTTACAACCTCTAGAACAGTTCCAAAATAGAGTAATGAGGTTTTATCTAGGATGCCCTCCTTCCACTCGGATAGTCAACATACAGACCGAACTCATGTTACCTCCATTAATAGAGATTTATGCCAATGTAACTTTGTTTTCTGTTAAATGTCTACACTCTCTCACAATTTACTCCAAACTTCTCTGCTGTACTCAGAGCATCACTTGACGAAGATGCACCAAGACCTCAACTCCGGCCAGGGGCCATAACCTGAATTAGGGCGGTATGCTTGAAAATCTTCGACACCTTGATATCGTTATGCCTGAGCAAGCAGTCATCAAGATTTGCCACCATGGCGGGTTCCTATTCACTGCTGTCACTTTCACACCAACCTCTAAAGATGCCCATCCCAGTCTACAGAAGCAGTTGGTTTTGGAAACAATAGCCAAAGTGTCAATTTCAGTTCCTGCAGGACACCACATCTACGTGGACGGCTCAGTACAGGCAGATGGAAGTGCAGCATGTGCTATGTTCTCCCCACTTTAGAATCTCCTGAGGTGGGTGGCATGAGTAGCAGTTGCCAAACTCATCAGTTCACTTATTGCGAACTTCAAGGTATATGGGATGCAGTAACCTATACTTGTTAGAAGAAATGTGAATGGATTGGTGATCTGTGACTCCAAATCTGCACTCAGGCATTGACATCTTCTAGGCCCAGCTGTGTGCCGTGTTGTGCGAGACATATTGTGTCAACTCGCTGCTGCCACAATGCCTCGCTTGTCTTGTCCTTCATGTGGATGCCCTCCCCATATTGGGCTTGCTGGGAATGACATGGTGGACAGTCTTGCTAAAGCTGCCTGCACGCTTGAACTTGATGACAGAAATGTTGAGCCCTCACTTCGCTGCCTTAAACATAGAATATATTCAGCAGCTTTTGCTGTACAGTACAGCGTAGGGGATGCAGAGGGGCACTAGTGTTTCCATACAACATCATGATAACTTTCTGCAGAGCCGTCACAAGTACCGGCGACGTGGACTCGTGGTGCGTAGGCATAATGTCGTAAGTGCCAGGATAAAGGTTGGGATATCGTCTGTGTGGCAGGTTGGACAGACACTAGATATGCCACACTACACCTCCCATGTAAACTGTGTAACCTTGCTAATGCCAATAACCTTGAACACTACTGCCTTCATTGCCCCACTGTCAGGAATCTGTTACCTCAAGGACAAAATTTACTTCAAACCTGCCAATATTTACTCAAAGATGACCACCTAGACTTAATTTTGACTCGTCATCCACACTTTGGTGGCTGCTAAACTGTCTGTTGCAGTTGTTGTGATAATGGAATACGATCTCATATATGTTATTTTTGTAACTGATATACTGATAATTCAATGCTGTAATTTTTTTCTGTTGATTTCTGATGTACTGTATTAACTGCTAATATGTAACTTTGTTTGACGTCTTTGGGCGTAATAAATTTATTAAATATCTCTCTCTCTCTCTCTCTCTCTCTCTCTTTCAGTTCTTGGATAATTTACAGATTGGCTTTTCATACAAATGCCTCCCAATTAGTGTAAGTAGTCTTTTTTGTGCCTGTCAATGAAAAGTAACTTTACCATTTGTAGGATTTAACAGACCCATTATTCTATTTCTGATTGGACTCTATTACCCGTTTTTGGGAATCAATCCTGGTCTCTGTGAACGTATTTGTTTGTTCACCAAGATTAGAAATGTTGGACAAATTCTCTCGGTCCTAATGGCTTCTGTAGCTTAAGCCACTCACGGTTAATGAGCTTCATGTAAGGCAAAATGAAATGCAAATATTTGCTTCATCTCGAGACAGTAATTTTAAGAAAGTCAAAATGGGTTCCTGGGATAACAATTTGTGTTGATTTGATTTTTGTAATTAAATAACTGTATTGTGATTGGGAGGAAGGCTAATATTTGGCTTCTTCTGAACGTAAGCTGAAGGACAATGGGATTAAAAGCATTTTTATGAATTTGTATATACGTATTTAAAGTCCTCTCCATAGGCGACCAAGAGTATGTTTATTCTGTGTAGATGTATAATTAAAATGAATCTTACTATAATAATACCGTGCCATACAATTCTCGTTCTGTTTAATAGCAATTTTCATTTATTTGTTTATTTTTATTTATCTGTTTTTTTATAACTAATCTCCTCTTTCTGCATTTCCCATTACCTTCTGTTACTTCTTTCGAATGAACACCATGTTCTTTGGAATCTTGAATTTCAAGTCAGTGTCCCCCGTGGGCTTGTTCCGTATGAATAGAATTCATCCTCTGAATAATAATAATAATAATAATAATAATAATAATAATAATAATAATAATAATAATAATAATAATAATAATAATAATAATAATAATAATGTGATGTTAAATTTTAAGGTCATAACAGCACAAACACCGTATGCTACAACATGTGTCTTGAAAACAATTCCATTTTTCACATTCCTGCAACCTTGAACCCTCAATAAATATTAGTATTATTATTTCAGTGAGATATTTATGGTTACCTGAGGGCGGCAGGTGTCCAAGACAGCGTCTTCGACCACGTGTTAGCCAACCAGTCAGCCGGTTCATAATTAATTACCTGTAAAACCAGGTACGATTAGAGGATTTACCAAGATGCTCAGGCAAGGGAAAATGATTTACTTTATATAAAGTGGAAATATGTTAGACTGGAAGGGGAAAATGAGCGAGTATCAAGCAATATGTTTAAGCTCTTTGATGTTAATTCTATTTTATTATTTTTTCGCTCCGAGAAAGTTTCGTCTTACTGGTTTTTGTTGTAAAGAGAACTAGATACAAAAGGATGATATGAAGTGGAAACTTGTTAGACTGGAAGGGAAAAATGAGCAATATCAAAGAGTCTGTTTGAGTTCGTTCATGTTAATTTTATTATTTTTTCGCCTCAGGGGAATTTTGTTGTATTAATTTTCATTTTGAAGTGAAGGAGAATTATAAAAATTTTAAGGATATGTGTCCACTAATTAATAATATTGAAAGGATTTATGTGTACTAATTAAAAGAACATTTGAAGAAGTTATGTCCACCAACTAAAGAATATTTAAAGGACTTATGTTCACTTATTAAAGAATATTTAAAGGATTTATGTCCACTAATTAAATAATATTTAAACGATTTATGTCCACTAATTAAAAGAACATTTGAAGCCGTTATGTCCACTAATTAAAGAATATTTAAAGGACTTATGTTTACTTATTGAAGAATATTTAAAGGATTTATGTCCACTAATTAAATAATATTTAAACGATTTATGCCCACTAATTAAAAGAACATTTGAAGGAGTTATGTCCACCAATTAAAGAATATTTAAAGGACTTATTTTTACTTATTAAAGAATATTTAAAGGATTTATGTCCACTAATTACGAATATTTAAAGGACTCATGGCCACCACTAAAAACAAAATTAAAGAGCTTCTGAAATAAAGGGCCTCTGGAAAGAGACTTTCAAATAACACTGGACGAACCGAACCACCTTGTTAAGCAAAACCTTTAATTTACAGAAAGAAATTGATACTAAACCCCCAAAAATTAATGTAATTCATAAGCACCCTTCCATTCAGTTTCATGCCTGAACTGGTCCGTCCTCACAAGGCCGGCGCCTTGAGGACATCAGATCCCCTCAGAGGGTCCTATGAACCTTTACTCAAAATACTCTTTGAAAACCAGAAGGGTAACTCCTTTGGAAGCCCCATCCTACTGAGGCACCTCATAGACACTTTGAGGATGAGAAGTCGAATGAAGACGTTTCTTTGCTACTACATTTCACGAATGATTAAAAAGTAAAACTAAAAAAGCCTATAGATAGATTAAACCGTCAATTTTACCTTGAAATGAAAAAAAGTAGTTAAAATATATAAAAAAATTACTTTCCACCTAAATCTTTTATTGTAAATATATATCATAATGGACACTTACCTAATCAAAGACCATAGGATCTTATACCTTGCTTGACTCGACCCAGCTCGACTGGGACAGTGGATGGCCGGGACTTAATTCTCACCTGAGGTATTTTGGTGTAGCTACATTGCTGAGGATGGGGGTGGGTTGGTTGGGTGGGACTGGGGTTGTTGGAGATTGGTGGGGGAAGTGGTGGTTTGTTAAGAACCATCTTTGAAATAAACAGGCACCAGTTTTTATGCGATAGACAAAGTGATATTTTAATAATGTCCATATTATAAGGAGTTTAGCTCGAAATATAATATGAAATAAAAGCGATATTCAGTAAAACCGTAGAGTATGGTACAAATCATCTTGAAATTATGGAATATATATATATATATATATATATATATATATATATGTATATATATATATATATATATATATATATATATATATATATATATATATATATATATATATATATATATATATATATATATATATATATGCGTGTGTGTGTGAGTATGGGTACGTGTGTGTGTATATGTTTACGAATGGTATCAGCGTTCTTGCGTGTGTCAATGCAATGTCAATTATACCCTCTTTAAGGGTCCACAGTGTGTGTGTGTGTGTGTGTGTGCTTGTGTGTTTGCATATGTTTATGAATAGTATCAGTGTTCTTGCGCGCGTCAATGCACTGACAAATACACCCTCTTTAAGGGTCCACAGGAAATTAAATCGAGGTGAATGAAACAGAACATTTCACTCGCGAGTAATGGAAAACAGGTATTAATAGCCCGGCAAAGCTTTTAGTAACAATTCGGCCAAGTGCAAAAACGATTAACCTTTAGCCCTGAGGTCAACAGGTTAACGTTAATGAGGGACGGCGGTCTTCACTGTATTTTCATTATGATATTGCAATTACGCAGTTTGTATTACCCGAATATAATTTTCCTTCTTATGCTCTTTAAATCACTCGAGATAATTAGGTCGCCTTCAATGTCAGGAGCGAGTGTGCTTAAAATAGGTTCGAAAAGTTCCGTTTGTTTGCACACACACACACACACACACACACACACACACACACACACACACACACACACATATATATATATATATATATATATATATATATATATATATATATATATATATATATATATATACATTACATATATACAGTATATATGTATCGCGCTGAACAATTGCCTCTGGAAAATTGCCACTGGAGATGATTGCCACGGATCATTGTCATGTGGGAGAATTACCACTAGAACACTGCCATAGGAACATTGCGTATGAATATTACCACTGGGGTACGCCCCACTGAAATTAAATATTTATATAAAGATCAATATAAAAATACTGATTTTATTTAAAATATGAAATTGCTTTTTACAGCCATTTACAACCATTTATCTCTGATGTTTCGTAAACTGGAAACTGGTTTTATTTAAAATACGAAATTGCCTTTTACGCTTATTCACAACTATTTATCACTGATGATTCGTAATTGAGAAACTAGCTTAACAGTTTTTTAAATGTAAGCTAAGACATACTGTTACTTATTCATTTCGAAATATTCTTTTTTTATATAGGAAATGTTCAAGTTAAGACCCATAATTTCTCATGTGATAAAAAGCGAACGTGGAAGATTTATGCTTGTCGACGATTCGCAATTGAAGTATCATAAACAGCCAAAATAAGAGTAGCTCAATTATTTATTGGGAATGTTCTCAGAGAAAGCAAAAGAAATGCAAAGCAAAACTGCGCACGAACGCATTGATAGAAAATGTTGAAATTTTAAAGTATGTGAATGAGTACTGCCACTCTAAAACCAAGACCGCAGTTGAGGCCAGAAGTGTTCAGGCAACTTTAAAAGCCACTTCTGCAACATCTCATCAATCGAGTAGTGTACTGATATCACAAGCGGCTGCAACCTTAGATGAAGCTACATTTTCTCAATTACCTTCTGTAAATAGCACTTGCAGAAATGTTCGAAAATGAAGGCAGTAAAATGCAAATTTTCCGGCTGTTCCGATGTCACGCACAAGATACGCGACACCACAAGAATTTACTGTTCTCGACACGGGAGAAAAGTGTCTTCAATATCATTCTGGAGTTGATGATGCAAATCGCATAATTATATTTACAGCTGCAACAGGCATGGAAGCTCTAAAGAGGTCAAAGAACTGAGCTATTGATGGCACATTTAAAGTGGCTCTTGAAATATTTTATCAACTTCTAACCATTCACGTTCAGAGTGATAATCTGAGCATTCCTCTAGCATTTGCGCTCTTACCAAACAAAACTAAATCAACATACAGAAGATTCCATAAACAAACGAAAGAGCTAATTGATAACTACCTTCAAAATATCACGATTGACTAAAGCTAATTTGAATGGCTGTTTCTTCCACTTTTCAAAGTCGTTATACAGGAAGGCTGTTGATCTTGATTATAAACAACAATACCAGAAGATTTCATTTTAGTTTTTGAAGATCTATCAGAGGATGAAGGAATACCATCGGAATTTATTTCGTACTTCGAAATGACTTACATAGGGGTATTAAGAGGAAGGAGAAGCAACCCATTTGCTCTTTGGAATGTCTCCAGTCGAACTGAACTAGCTTTCTTTAACCCGTTCCAGGAACTGTGTTGAAGCATTTCATAATGTTCTAAATAAATCCGTGAGTAATTCTCACCCTAACCTTTGGAAATTGATCCCAGCATTGAAAGAGGAGGAAAGCTTAGCTGTAACTAAACGTATTCAGTTTGAACGGGGTGACCTTTTCCCGAAAAAACAAGAAATATAACGACTTTACTGTACGAGTAAAGCGTATTGTTGATAATTATGGAAACGATAATGATAAATTGTTGTATTTGAAGCCTGTTACATATAATATGCACATATTTTGATTAAATTTCTGAATATCAAATATTTTTTTGAAATAATCGTTTAATATTTACCTTATGTTAGAATACAGAATTGATTTCTAGATATTGTAATGCCTTTCGGATAAATTTTTGATGTTTTTATAAATAAAAGTTAAAATTTTCGAAAAACTATTCTTAACCTGAATTTTAGTTATAAGATCTGAAAGCATCCGGGCAGTGTTCCTAGTGGCAACGTTCACACATGGGCAATGTTCCCAGTGGCAATTCTCCCACATGGGCAATGTTCCAAGTGGCAATCATCCCAGAGGCAATTTTATCAGTGGCACTTCTCCTGAGCCATATATATATATATACATATATATATATATATATATATATATATATATATATATATATATATATATATACTGTATATATATATATATACATATATATATATATATATATATATATATATATATATATAAATATATATATATATATGTATATTTATATATATATATATATGTATATATA
>NC_089771.1:17537883-17540383 GCF_040412425.1 Macrobrachium rosenbergii | reverse complement strand
TAAAGTCCTCGAAAATGATTTCCTTTGAACAATTAACTTCCAAACAATCCCAACTTTTCCAATTCAAGTGATTTCAAAACAAACTATAAATATCAAGGCAATATCAACTCCAACGACATTCTTTGTGCTACCAAAGTTTTCTCGTAGAAAAAGTGATTAGAACTGCAAGTTTTCTCCCAGTTCTGACAATTAAAACTAAAGTTTTAATTGTCAGAATAATGCTAGATAACAAACAATATCGCAGTTTAATGGCCGTGAATGATTCTACCATGACGATTATTTTTTTTCCAATTTCTTGCGAAGTTCTTTGCGTGTGATTAAATAATCCTTACGTAATGATTTAAACTGTAATGTTGTTCCGTTCCCTGGATTTGAAAATGGAGTAAATGTTAGTTTTCAGTGGACTAAAAGCTTTTGATTATTCATGTGAACTGAAGCTAGATAACTGTTCGTTTTTGAGTATCTGGATGTCTGAATTTGTTCGAAATGTAACTGCTATTTCTCTCTCTCTCTCTCTCTCTCTCTCTCTCTCTCTCTCTCTCTCTCTCTCTCTCTCTCTCTCTCTATTATACAGCACACGTATGCACTTTCAAACACAACACACAGATATATATATATATATATATATATATATATATATATATATATATATATATATACATATATATAAATATAATGTATATATAATGTATATATGTGTGTGTGTATGTATGGAGAGAGAGGACAGTATGAAACTCCATTAGAAATAAAGCTGGTTTACCTGTACGACCATTTGACTTCATGACCTCCCAAATTATAAATTAGCAAAGTTTTGGTTCCTCTATTATCTAATTTACCCAATAATAATTGCTCTGTATAGAACTCAGAACAATTTAGGAACAGAGTTTTAATACAAGACTCACAGTTTGTACAAAATTAGTCTGGATGTGGAATCGTTATTCATAAATGTCCCTGCGAACGAGACAACTGAGATCATTTTAAACAAAATTTTGGATCATGTCAAGATTGTGATCAACATCTCCACGTGAAGAACAGTGTACCAGTGATTCCCATGTAAAGAATGGCCAACCCTTTCCGGTTCGAACTTCAATTCCACATGAGGGCTAGTACTAAACACGGCGAAACAGTGATTCACCTGCTGTTTCGCCGTGTTTATACTAGCCCCTGAAAGGGTCAAATGTATTTCGCCTTGTTTAGTACTAGCCTTGGGGACCAGACATCAATGATCTTTTTACAAAAGAATAGCGAACCGCGCTAATCTGGTCATGACACAAAATTTTAACTGAAACTGACACTGTGTTCAGGGTTTTAACCAGGATAATTTTAAGAAACTTTTACATCTGGCAGTGAGGGGAATGGCAATGGGGCCTCCCTCCACTCAGCCCGACCTTTGCCAATATTTTTATGTGTTCACTAGAGGCGATTGTTGGACAATTTCCTCTGGCCTTTCTTCCCCTCTTTTTACTGTAGATATGCAGATGACACTTTTCTACTTTTAGAGACACAGAAAGGGCTGATGTTTCTCAGTATGCTAATACTACACATCCAACTGTCAAGTTCACTATGGAGCATGAAAACGACAAAAGAAGCCGCCCTTTCTAGACGTTTTTAGTCACTAGGAAAACGACAGTTCTAATTCGTCAGTATTTAGAAAAAGACTTTTACCGGTCAAGGTTTGGATTTTCATAGTCATTGCTGTTTTAACTTTAAATTAAGCTATCGGTTGCCTTCTTCCACAGGACTTTTACTTTAATTTACAGCTGGTCTGGATTCAGTAATGAAATAACTTTTATACAAATACTTTTAGCAGCTGTTACCCCTTCAGACTTTTCTTTATACATGTTTAAGTAAATTTCTGAATAATAGATATATACCCAAATTACAAGAAAACTACATTTCCTAAGATGACGTTTCTGACAGTCTCCCTGTGACTCAAGTCTTTTACAGCACTTTGAATAACTTAATTCAGCATCACGCACCTGCCATTAACTGTAAATTGATCCCAGTGAATCCTCTTTTATTAAATCGTTATTCCAGCACAAAGACATAATTAGCTCTCTTATAACTTCAAAGCATCGTTTATTTCCCTTGCCCCGATGTAGTCAGGGAGATGCGTGCGTGCCTCACGCCTCCCGCTGATTGTCATAAGGGGGTCAGTTATAGAACAGGAGTCAAACTATCTAATCCAGGAATTCTCAAATATTCGAGAACACGCGAAAGGTGTAAGACTGAAATTGACTATAAAGATTTTAAAATACTTTGCAACGTTCCCAATTCTTGCTTCCTATCTTTGAGTAACTTTTTATCAAATTACTAGTGCCAATATTGAATAACCGAACTGCCTCAACAACTCTTTAGCTGACGTGAGTTTGTCGGCCTAGAATTCTTTTATTTGTGTCACTCACCTTTTATACTTCGTCCAACTGGTAACGTTTTCCACATTTTTTCTCATATAACTTTGTTTTATATTTTGGTTTTAATTTTAAGTAGGGTCTGTTTT
>NC_089771.1:17512883-17525383 GCF_040412425.1 Macrobrachium rosenbergii | reverse complement strand
TTGTATGCCAGAAAGGGAGTTTTGTATATTCAGTCCGGAGGAGAAAAGAATATTTTACAACTGTGATAAAAATACAAAACTTGGGGATAAAAGCATAGGCTCTTCGTGAAACACCATTTTATGTGATCGCAAACAACAGACACACACACACACGTATATATATATATATATATATATATATATATATATATATATATATATATATATATATATATATATATATATATATATCATAAAATGCATCACGTAATTTTCATCTGCATCTACCAGTATATTCTTTTTTTTCTAAATCTCTTTGTCGAAGCAATAATGAAAAACCATTAAAAAAGGATCAACTTCAAGTTTTACCATCTTACCTTTCATATTTCATCTCCCAAAACCGTAAACCTTCTCTGCAACAAATAATAAAAAAAAACTTTTTAAATATCCTTCTGATACTCGCACCTGTTGCGACCACCCACCTCATTCATGTCCCGTACATCTAAAACCAAATTTCCTCTCCCTTACCTGAAAGTCTGGGTAAGTCCTCCGTCCGCACCTGGTTTACAGGTGATTAGCAACGACCCGGCTGACTGGTTGGCTAACACGCAGTCGTGAACGCTGTCTGGAGCTCCTGGGGAAATGAAGGCAATAACATTTGTGATATTGATTTTGCTGGGAAGTTATTGATAACAGTTGCTGAGACCTGCAATCAAATAGTTAGTGATCAGTTTTATATCCAGTTAGTCTCTGATTTCGAAATGTGTCAGTGGTGAAACAGGTTTTATGAATGCTGAATGGGACCAATTTCACGGGGTTCAAGTTTAATCTATATTCGACTTTTCTACGCGATGTTCAAATCGTTTAATAAATTTTTCAAGTAAAAAAATCTGTAGAGAAAGATTTGTCTACAGATTTAGATTTGTTAGAAGTGATTCTGAATGCATTTTAAGAAACTGCCGAATATAGATAACACTTTATTCGCAACCAGACGTAATGATGATAAATTCATGAAATATAAACATTAGAGATGTTCATATATCATCAAATTATCCCAATAACTCATTAAGCAGAATCAGTTGCATTTAGAAATATGCTACCGAAAAAGGATAAACATTAACTCACGGTAAATATGCTGATGAAATATAAGCACAAAAGTAAGTCAGATATGAACAAATGATCCTAATAACTCGTTGCACACAATCATGAGCATTTAGAAATACATTAACGAAAATACTTCAACATTAACCGAGTTTTCCTCCACTTTCCTCAAATATTCTAAAGGGATCTAGGCTACAGACCCCAATGCACGTCTGAGACCCCTATTCAGAATTAATAGCCTGAGGAACGAAGCTCATATGGACTCGAAAAATGGACCAGAAAACATGGAACACATCCATTGAGGAACTGGAGCCAAAAATTGAAGGAAATTCAGACCGAAATAGGATTTGCTTGTTTCATGGAAGGGCGAGAAAAAACTTCTCGTATTAATTGGGGGGAATTTTTGCGGAAAACTAATCTGCAGAATTATTCCGGGGTTGAATGGCGAGAGAGAGAGAGAGAGAGAGAGAGAGAGAGAGAGAGAGAGTGTATTGCAGATCATTCTAAATACTTTTTCTTCAAGAGAATAACAAACACACACACACACGGAGAGAGAGAGAGAGAGAGAGAGAGAGAGAGAGAGAGAGAGTTATGGGATCAATCAAAATACATTTCTTTAAGGGCATGATGGCGAGAGAGAGAGAGAGAGAGAGAGAGAGAGAGAGAGAGAGAGAGAGAGAGAGAGAGAGAGAGAGAGTGTGCAGATCATTTAAAATATTTTCATTCAAGGGCATAATGGATCTCCGTCTCAATAAGTAAAAAACGCTGTTAAAACCAATGATATGAAAATAAACACATCACAGCCGAACACTAATTGAACGTCCTTTAGTAAAGAGTATATTGATAAATTCAGCTCCCGAAATATGCGTAGGAGCTCTCCATTTCAGAGGAATGCAAATGAAATGAAATCATCAGAACATTTCTGAATATCAACTCAAATAGATTCTGCACGCAGGCATATATTGGTCTAGTTTTTCAGTGGTTGTTTACGAAATACGGCCACCAGGCATTGATTTCTAAACAGACCCACACACAACATAGCGCGGAAAGCAACTTCTTTTAATTACACTCCGTGTAATTTTCTCGCCCGTTGGCACATGAACTTTAAACACCTGAGTCTCACCTGCCGGCTGCAGAGTAAAGGCACATGGGTCCTCTTGCCGCCCCACCAAATTCGAAGCCCAGCAAAAGACGGTTCCGTAGTCCCTCGCTGAATAGGCCACGTATCGCAGCGTGGATTCCAGGCCGCTGATTGTATACTGATGGAGGGAGAAATTAAGTGTATTAAATACAAAATCAGTAAATACTTCGGCAAAGATACTGGCTGAGTAGTTTTGTGAACTATTATCATACCTACGTTTCATATGGGGAATTATTACTTTAAAAACACCTATATATTGCTTTTAATTCTATGAAAGCTATTGAACTGAAATGATTTTCAGATCATATTATGATTACACAGTACCCTCAGCAATACAAGCACACATATATATATATATATATATATATATATATATATATATATATATATATATATATACATATATATATATATATATATATATATATATATATATATATATATATATATATATAAAACATATATATATATATATATATATATATATATATATATATATATATATATATATATATATACTATATATATATATATATATATATATATATATACTATATATATATATATATATATATATATATATATATATATACATATATATATATATATATATATATATATATATATATATATATATATATATATATATATATATATATATATATATATATATATATATATATATATATATATATATATAAGATCTTTAGGAGCAGTGTCCTGTTAATGTAGACTTCAGAGCCCAAACTATGTAAATAGAGCAAATCAGTAAAAATAGCTTAACGTTTTCTTTAATAAAAGAGGTGAATGAAGGCACCTAGGACATCCAAACTGAAAGCAACTAATATTTACTCCTGGCAGCCGAAACTGCGAGCTTCCGAGCCCAGATATGAAGTCTAGATCGATGGTATAAATTAGATCTTACAAACTCCTCTAGAAGAATAAGGAACATACATCCACTGGACACACGGGCCTCCAAAAAGGGAGACGTGGGACCCATTGCAAGAACTATCCATTAGAATTTATAAAAAAGATAAATAAAGGACATAAACACTATGCCATTACCTCTAACATAGATAACAGGAATCATTCCACTAGGAGAAATTAAAGCACCTTTTAATGATATGGTGAACAGAAATCTCTGGAAATCTCCAAGCGAGAATCATGCAATTAAAAGAACTATCCTTGAGGATCATGCGTCAATAATACGAGTGAAAATATATATTCATCCCACAAGGAAATTAAAAATAAAAAGGAAATGAGAGTTTAAAAGTTTAAGCCAACGAAAGTTTTGATCAACATTCATGCAATTAAAAAGAACAAAGAACTGTCCTTGAGGATTCTTATCGATAATACGAGGGACAATATCAAAATAAATCCACAAAATGCAAAAGAAATGAGGACTAGAAATTATAGAAGTTTCAGTCTCAAAGCCTTTGATAAACACTCGACCCACCTCATTCTTCCTGAAACGCGTCGAATCCACGGTGTTGTTGAACAGCCAATAAAATGTCACGTTTGACGGATAAGCGTCGACTTTGCACCGCAGTGAGACCACTTCTCCTTCAACTGCAGTCACTGTAACCCGCCCTTGAGCACACATGGGGACGTCTGTCCGGAAAAATTGCAGAAGAAGAGAAACTGTGAGCTGACAGATGTCAGATTCATCTCCTCCATTTGGTGAAAGTTTGAAGTAATGAGATACCAGTGTAGGCTTACATAGGATATGGTAATTCATGATTCTGTTCTTAGTTATCATGGGATTAGTTTCTTCTAGTAATGTACAGGTTGAATTATATATATATATATATATATATATATATATATATATATATATATATATATATATATATATATATATATATATATATATATATATATATATAGAGAGAGAGAGAGAGAGAGAGAGAGAGAGAAGATATCATGGTGATCAATACATAACTGCGCACTTAATATACAAGACGTAACAGAATCATAACACTTGTCTAAAATACCTTTGATGACAGAAAATGGCATATGTACATAAAATAGATTATCATCACAAAATCTTGAAAGAATTAAGCCACGTTCTTCTTGTCTATAGTTGTCAATGACGGACACAGACAAACAATAAGTCATATCATAACTACAGAGCAGTTAGTTACCTTGATAAAAAAAAACCCATCACCAGGAAAAAGAGGACACGGGGAATAACTAACATTAAGGAGAGGTATTTCCGAAAACTGGATTTAGGAGATAAGAGGATTACACCAGAGACTGAAAAAAAAAGGAAAACGAATTTATCCTCTCAATTTTTACTCGAAGCGTGAAGCTCTCCTGGTGTCCCAGGCAACGATGTTTTGAAGTTTTTAGATACACTTCCTAATAGGTTTGTTTTTCCGGCTCTGAATACTGTTGTGTCGGAAGGGATTTTAAAATGGGGGTTTTTTATGAAGTACGTGTGGACTTCTAAGCTAGTGTTTAGGGTTCCGTTTTAAAGGGAATTAAATTTTATTCAAAGTATTTTGCATGTTTAGGAGAACTGTACCTTGAGAAATGATTATCTAACACTTTGACTGTTTTATAGAAATGTTTGTAATAGAGTATTCACAATGTATTTTTCTTGTAAATATATATTGTATATGGCCATGAGATGAAGTTATTATTGTTATTATTATTTAATTGTGATTCATATCTTTCAAGGTATATAAAATCTCTATGAATGTTCAAAGAATTATTTGATAAATAACGGGATCCTCTTTTGTTTCTGTACTCACAAAACTTTTACACTAAATTTTATTCATACTCAGAGACCTCTATATTAGGTTTTCCATCCATGTGAGCATTACTCTCTAACCCTTCGTCTCTATTCTGTTACATACAAAAATGTCTATTAGATTCTGATTCATTATAACCTTTTTTTGGAATTCATATTTGCCTGTGGTAAAAAATATTACGAAAAAACATCAAGATACAGTGGCTGTTGTTATATTGAGATTATTTAAATAGAAAAGAAATAGATAAAGATATATATATATATATATATATATATATATATAAAATATATATATATATATATATATATATATATATATATATATATATATATATATATATATATATATATATATATATATATATATATATATATATATATATATATATATATATATATATATATATATATATATATATATGTACGTGTGCCTATAAGAATATACACGTTATGACTCGAATTCTCTCTTGTTTAGAATTATCAAGCAAGTATTCCAGTCATCTTGAATATGGTAGCCTATCCTCACGCCGGCGGAAAAAGGCATTCAGTAATAAAACGGGTAATATAAAACCTCATTTGGGATGCTCATTTAACACACCACCCGCCTCCAGCATGCGCAAAAAAAATTAAAATTTTATCCTCGTAACTGAAAGAAAAAAAGAAAAACAAGTATAAAAACTTAAAGTTTCTTCGGCTTTGATCCGAGTTTTCTGTACAGCGTATGATCAAGCCACCGAAAATAGATCTGTCTTTTGGTGTTCTCGGCATAATGCTGTATGAGCCACGGCCCATGAAACTTTAACCACGGCCCGTTGGTGGCATGTCCTACATCGTTGCCAGACGCACGATTATGGCTAACTTTAATCTTAAATAAAATAAAAACTACTGATACTAGAGGGCTGCAATTTGGTATGCTTGATAATTGGAGGGTGGATGATCAACATACCAATTTGCAGCCCTCTAGCCTCAGTAGTTTTTAAGATTTGAGGGCGGACAGAACAAGTGCGGACGTACAGACCAATAGCCATTTCAATAGTTTTCTTTTACAGAAAACTAAAAAGGTTGGACTGACATCAAAGGCGCGAAAAGAAAACTCAATTCAGTCTCTCACGCTCAGAACAGCCTGTACGAAATGCGCATAAATGCCAATTTCAAAGTTTTCTCTGCAGAATTCGGCGCAAACTCTCTTCTTTTTCACATAAATATTGCAATGCCAGCTCTGCTTGGCTTACGCATTTTTACGCAAAGATGCGTTGGCGTGCCATTTTGCCTAATAGAAATGGCCAGTGACCTTTATATGGCTTCCAGTATTGGAAAAGGTGCACGCGACTGATGTTGACGAGTTAATTGAAGAGTTTTGAGGTATCTGGCTGCAGTATTGGTGGACCAGGGTAGCATATAGTAATATATATTCATGTTTGCTAAAGCCTAATGAAAATGTCAGCTTTGATTTTAAATTGATTTAGTTGATTCATCTATCATTATGGATGTATCGGTTTTGTGCTTTTGGAAATTATAGAAAATAGTTTTGAATGGTGGATTTAAATTTGGTATATCCCAATAATTTTACTTTCGGTTTCTGTATAAACGTCTTAAACGTTACTGGTGAACAAATGAGTCACTGAAGTACTGTGCAATGGCCTAGATTTATAATCGGCATAAAATTCATCCCTCTACCCACCTAAGACCTGGGTAAGCTAGGAGATGGATGGTGATGACTCAGCAGTGAACTTGTGTAACTAACTAAATACCCCACCACAGTAACTGTAAGATCACATACCAGGTAAAAATACATCAAGAACTGAGCGTGAATAGAACTCATGACAAAAACAGGAAAATTTACTGAGGATTGTTTCCCATTCTCTACACATGTCCAAACCATTTCAAGACACCAATTCATCCTTTCAGATAAGCTAGCACTTTCATCACTTTTACATATTTCCATTTTTTCATAGTTTCAGTACCTTTTACGTCACATATTACACAAAGAATTATAAGAAATGCATGCAGAAGTCTATTTATAGAGAGGAAAGCACTATTTATGTTCGTCGATTTACTTTGGAAGAAATATAGCAGAAAACGGTAAAATTAGACTTCGAAATATGTCAGTGTAATAGGCTTTTTCTTACTCTCTCTCTCTCTCTCTCTCTCTCTCTCTCTCTCTCTCTCTCTCTCTCTCTCTCTCTCTCTCTCTTGAAATCCAATGAAGAGGTAAGTACATTTTACAGCTGCCAAAGATTTCATACATCTGTGATTCAGTACGAATGATCATCTATCATCACAAATTCAACCAACCCCTCTAGGGTTCCTGACACCTAACTTTCAAACCCCCAAATATATCTATGTCTTTATTTACATACATTGAATGCTGAGGTTCAGGGGGTTGCTGGAAGTGGTCGCCACGGAATTCGTGGCCCTGCAGGTGTAGGATCCTGCGTCCTGACGCTGGACTCCTTGTAAAACCAGGTTATTTCCTCCCACGATGATCCCCGCGCCTTTGTTGTGGCGGACTTCGTTCTCCTGGAAAGAGTGTTAGGAAATTGTGAGATTGGGTAGTACTTTTTTTTCTGTCATGTTTTACAGTCTTCGATTGTTGGGTTGTTAATAGATGTGGCGTGGTAGTTATTATAAAAAAACTGTGAAATTGAGCCATTTTTTTTCTATTTTAGTCTTCCATAAGACAAACTCTTTACAATCTTCAAGTGTTGGATTAACAGATGTGGTTTGGAAGATATAAAAAAAGTGGAATTAAACCATCTTTATTTTTTTATATTGCAGTTTTTTCATAACACAAATACTTTACAATCTTCAGTTGTTGTATTGTTAAAAAATGTGGTGTGGAAATTATTACATAAAATTTGTGAAATTGAACCATTTTTTCTTGTTTCAGCTTTTTCATAACATAAATACTTTATAATCTTCAATTGTTGGATCGTTAGCAGACATAGTATGGAAATTAATAGAAAAAATTGTGGAAATGCAGCATCTTTTTTTAATTATATTTATTTTCATCCGTAAGACATACTTTATAATAATCAGTTCTAGGATTGTTAACAGATAGTATGGACAGTTTTGCAGAAATATTTTTTGTTATATATTTCGTTTTTTTCATAAGACATATATTTTATAATCTTGAACTGTTGAACTGTTAACAGAAGTGGAATGGAAATTATTACAAAATGCTGTGGAATTGAACAAACTTTATTTCATAATATTTTTGTTTTTTCATTAGACACAAATTATACAATTCAAATTTGTTGATTAACCTTTTATCAGACGTAGTACAGAAATTATCAAAATAAATGACAGCTGAAAAAGAAAAACTTTAAGACCTCATTTTGTTTTAAATCAGCTTTTATAAGACATTCTTTATAATCTTCAACTGTCGTATTTTTATCAAACGTAACGTAAACATAATTACAAAAAGATCCCAGAAAAAAAACCATAGGTTTTATCACACAAAACCAAAACGCCTCTTCAGGTCATTGATGCAATCTTATCAAACAAAACATGAAAATGATTACAAAAAGGTCCCTTTCGAAAAATCCAGATCTTTAAAATAGAAACCGAAATATCCTCTAGATCATAAGATCCCCCACAATACACCGCCTCTAAAATAGGGAGCAGAAACGAATTGTCATTTTCCCTCCGTTGCTAAAATCTTCCGTGAAAAGAGAATTTCGCCCTAAAGTTGAAAAGCCCAACTATTGCTTGCTGGAGGCTTTAGTTTCTCCCGGTCTCACTTTTCCATTTGGAAATATTTGCTAATCCGCCTTTCGTTTTCTCACCATTATTCCGAGTGGCGTTGTATTCTCTCTCTCTCTCTCTCTCTCTCTCTCTCTCTCTCTCCTCTTTAACTGCTGACTCTGACATGAACCCGTCACACGATTTTAAACATCCACAATATTCGTTACATCGTATACCTGTACAGAGGCCTAATCAATACCACGTCAAACCCCCGTACATATATCATGCATTCTCGGGGTTCTTGGGTTTTAAAACTCTTCCTTGGCAATATTCCGTGTTTTGGCATCTATCTATCTATCTATCTATCTATCTATCTATCTATCTATCTATCTATCTATCTATCTATCTATCTATCTATCTGTCTATCTATCTATGTAGATATATATGTATATATACATGCATATATACATATATACTTATATATATATAATTTATATATATATATATATATATATATATATATATATATATATATATATATATATATATATATATATGTACATAAATTTATATACCGTATATAGATATATTTAAATATCTATCTATCTATCTATCTATCTATCTATCTATCTATCTATCTATCTATATATATATATATATATATATATATATATATATATATATGTATATATATATATATATATATATATATATATATATATATATATATATATATATATATATATATATATATATATATATATATATATATATATATATATATATATATATATATATATATATATTATTCAGATAAATTACAGATGTTTCACTAATCCATTTCATTATGCTCAAAATCAATTTGTAAACTAAAAGCGAACATTGTATTACACTGGAAATGATAATAACATTAGCTATATGCAGCGTCTAGGTAATCCTTAAAATCAGTCGAATCTGTAATACCCTCATAGTTAGGAGGAAAATATGAAGTAAACAAAACTTAATCTAAATACTTTATCCTCTTTGTACGTAGTTATAATTTTTTTTATTTCACAATGCATTACTTGAATACCATTAAAAATCACACACCCGAGTTGGTATTAATGATAATTGCGATTGTGAAATCAAACGAAAAACTATTATCATGCCTTCAATAATTATTCAGGAATGACGTGGATTAATGATTTATCATTTCTTTTGGTGCTAAAATAAAAAAAAAAATCTAGGATGAAATACATCACAGGAATTCGCACAAATCGTATTTTGATTTGTGAATTCATTACCGTTATGTATCTGTGTACTGTGATTTGCATCACAATAGAAATGATTAATTCTTCGGTGTATTCACCGAATGGTGATTTGAGTATTTAGGGAAAACGATGCAAAAAAAGGACCATTAGAATTTAAAAATGTATTAAGAAATGGCTAAAGCCTTTCAGCGCTCCGAAAAATTTTCCATTCCAAGGCCAGAGAGTGAAGAAAAAGATTGAGAGAGAGAGAGAGAGAGAGAGAGAGAGAGAGAGAGAGAGAGAGAGAGAATATAGCTAATTTTTCTGAATTCTAGCCTTCGCTCCCGCGCTCGATCTAATCTATTTCCAGCGATAGAGAAGAAGGAAGAAAAAGAAAGAGAGGGCCTCGCTTTGAAGAAAACGAGGAACCATGGGGATAATCTTTACGGGGTCATTTGGGGTGATGCTTGTCTTCCTCGTCAGAAATTATCATCACTCGAAGGACGTCGTATGTCCCTCAATATAGCTTCCTCCGGAGGGCCTCTGGCCCCGGGGAATGGTTTGGTGTCTGCTGAGGTCCCTTGCCAAAAATCAAGCAGCAAGGACTTGCCAGTGTGTCTGCATGCGTCTGTATATCTGTGAGTCCAAGGCTAGTCAGTGTTAAAGAGAATTACGCAAAGACAGTTTCCTGTGAAGTGAAAGGTAAGACAATGCGAGACACAGCTTTCTTTATCGCTGATTCGCTGGGAAAAACAACCTGACAAAACAACTTTCCCGGGGGAATAAAAGGGGAAAAGATATTAGGGTAGATGTGCAGGTTGGGGTCCTCCTTAGAGCCAGCATGGATTATTCAGCTTTGATTTCTCAAGGGCACAAGGGGGACGAAGGCTGGAAATGAGAAAATTTAACTGTATCTAATTTCTTTCCCTTTCTCTTCCCCCCCTCTCTCTCTCTCTTTCCCTTCCTCATCATCTCTGTCTTCCTCCTCGTCACCTCTCTCTCTCTCTCTCTCTCTCTCTCTCTCTCTCTCTCTCTCTCTCTCTCATTCTTTCTGAATCCTGTTTTACAGGCAAACGACTTTTTTTTGTCCTTTGCTCTTAATTTTCAGCGAAAAGTCATTAGCATGCAGTAATTATATTAAAATAATTTTCTATCTAATTGCAAATGGACAAACAATTAACAAAATAAAATCCTGCTTCATAACTTATCATTTTAGTTCACGTTTCCCTCCCCCTAATGTTTATGTTATTTTTCTAAACCCTTATTATATATTTCTAATACTCTGCTTCAGAACTATTTCTGCAAGACGAAATGGTCATACCTGATTGACTGATAGATTCATTTTTCTGTCACGGATTTTTACGTCATTTGCAGAAGTATGTACTATAAATTTCTAGTACTTTGTGCAACTTTACCATAGGAAAATTCTTAATTCTTAATATCTTCCTCAGAACTATTTCTGTAAGGCAAAGGCATCATACCTGACTGATTTACAAATTAATTTTTCTGTCACGAGTTTTATGGTGTCCAAAGTTATCTTTATAAGAATAGTTCACTTGCTATCATGATTTTTATGTTAGATATTTTATTGTCGTTTGAAGCGTGCAGTATTATACAGCAACCGGAAGTCCACTGATCTTCCTGCGCTATTCATGAGCGTAATAGGATTGCTGTAATCTATGAATAATAACCAAAAGATTATGGGAAACATAAACATGTTAATATCTATAGTAAATAACCCTCTGTACATAACACTGACAAAGGACAGGGAATTAACATGAAAAAACCCCACTTTGTTAAAATAAGCAGAGTTAATGCTTTTGGGTTCACTGAAGCATAAAGGGTATTATGTTTCCTTTTATAAAAATGGAACTGTAAATGAAAAATGAGAGAGAGAGAGAGAGAGAGAGAGAGAGAGAGAGAGAGAGAGAGAGAGAGAGAGAGAAGAGAGAGAATCAAAATAATACTTTGTATTGTTTGTAACATTCGATATTTCTTTGTTTATTATTGATTATTTAATTTAATATTTTAGAGAGAGAGAGAGAGAGAGAGAGAGAGAGAGAGAGAGAGAGAGAGAGAGAGAGAGAGAGAGAGAGAGAGAGAAGCAATATAATACTTCAAACTGTTTGTAACATTCGATATTTTTTGTTTGTTATTGATTATTTAGTTTGATATTTTAGAGAGAGAGAGAGAGAGAGAGAGAGAGAGAGAGAGAGAGAGAGAGAGAGAGAGAGAGAGAGAAGTACTGTTTGCAAACTGTTTGTACATTCGATATTTTTTGTTTGTTGTTGATTATTTAGTTTGATATTTTAAAGAGAGAGAGAGAGAGAGAGAGATAATACTTTCAAATCTTTTTGTAACATTCGATATTATTTATGTTTCTTTTTTAATTTATTTTTGTGATATTTTTTAGAGAATAGAGAGAGAGAGAGAGAGAGAGAGAGAGGGAGAGAGAGAGAGAGAATCAAAATAATATTTCAAATCTTTTGTAACATTTGGACATTCTTTGTTTCTTTTAATGTTCTTTTTTGGTGATATTTTATATATATATATATATAATTTATATATATATATATAATATATATATATATATATATATATATATATA
>NC_089771.1:17450383-17502883 GCF_040412425.1 Macrobrachium rosenbergii | reverse complement strand
TCCATTTGTTCTTTGTACGAGGAGGTAAATTTGCATATATGTTTTGATCAAATTATCAAGCGTCGTTTGAAATCCGTGGAGCTGATTTTAGCCAATCTGTGCTGGTAAGAATTTTCTTGATCTATTTTTCTTTTAATTGTTTTACAAATTTGCAAAGTTGCTTGTATCAGGTTTTGTTTTGTGGAGAAGTCAGGTGATATTCTTATTAGAAAATGATAGCTATCTAGTTTTTAATTTATGCTGCAGGAATGAATTTATATGTATTGTTTATATGATTTTCGAATATACATTAGTGAAGTAGAAAAAAATTATTATAACCTGTTGTCGATAATTATATGATATTAAGCTGGAATATTTAAAGTTTGCTGACGGAGACGAAACTTTTAAACTGCATTAAATTGAATTTCACAAGAACTGATCCAATATAATTTTGATAACAGCAGAAGTTTCCTTGCCAAATAGAAAAACAATGTAATGAAGGAAAGTGCAAATAATTTGAAGGAAAGTTTAAATAATTTTACCTTAAAGTGAAGATGAAAATCAGGAGTTTCAGGAAAAAATTATTACAAAGGAAGGTGAGTGGGAAATGTAATTCCAAAATTATGTTAACGAAGCTTCTCAGGTTTAATTACGGTAGGCGGTAAAAAGTTACGTTAATTTGGCAAAAATGGGATTCATAACCAAGGTGCCAGTTCGGTAAGAGATCTCTGCACAACGTCAAGGAACGATAAAGAACGAATATCAGAGATTAACACCTGAAAACTACGAAGATAATGGAGGAGAAAGGCAGCAGGTGATTTTGAAGATGAGATGGAGGTGGAGCATCTTGCATATAATTGTTACACTGATGGACTCTTCCAGGAAACATTTAGTCGTTTGACCTACAATTCATACGTAATTCATGCACTGGACTGTCAATTTTTCGGTTTATTAACACGTTCAGAAACAACTCCGTTGTCATACCTCGAACACTTGATTGAAAAGAAAAGGACAAATGCCTATTTTACCTCGTTTTATCACTTCTCTTAAGTATAATTTCACTGAAATCCCTTTAAATCTGATTGAAAATGAAACAGCAATTCTATTTTGCCTAGTTTTTAAAAATATTTAGGTACAATTTCACTGAAATCCCTTGAAAATCTAACTAAAAATTAAACTAAAAAGTCTGTTTTGCTCATTTCATAACTTTTTAAAGGTATAATTTCACGGAATTCCCCTGAAAATCTGATTGAAATTTACAAAAAAAATCTATTTTACGTTTTACAACTTTTAGGTATAATTTAACTGAAGTATTGAAAATCTGGCTGAAAACAAAACGAAAATGTCTAATTTACTTCGCTTAATAACATTTTTAGATATACTTTCACTTGAAACCCCTTGCAAATCTGATTGAAAGTGAAACAAAAACTCTATTTTATGTTTTATCAAATTTTCGGCATAATTTCACTGTAATTCCTCAATAATCTAGGAGAAAATGAACTTAAAAAATCTCTTTTCCATTTAAGAAAGAATTTCATAAAAAAAAAAAATTCGACAAAGACAAACGAAAAAGTCTATTTAGCTTTGTTTTTATAAAATTTTTGGCATAATTTCGCTGAAATCCTTCGAAAACCTGACTGAAAATGAACTATAAATAATCTCATTTTCATAAGGAAAAAATTCCCGTTAACCATTCCACAAAGACTCACTGTGTATTTTGATGTGTATCGTTCGATCGATGGGAGCCGACAGAGGATTGTTCTCGGATCTACAGGTGAAGGGTTGGCTGACTAACTCCCTGGTGAGTGGACCTACTGTGAGGTCGTTCACTGTTTCTGGGGGTCCGCTGCTACTAACGACGTAACTGCTATTGTCTAGTAGGATGATGTCCTGCCACCACGTCACTGAAGGCGCTGGAAAACCTAAGGAAATAGAGGAACGCTTTTAGATGTTCCAAGGGAGTATTGCTGTTGTTAGAACTCTTCGTATGGTAAGGAAGTATGAGGTATTCAATCGTGATAGCAGATAGTAGGATAAACCCTGTTCAAATGGGGCGAGCCTAGGGGTTATTGACTTGAAATTCAAGCTTCTAAAATTCATAGTGTACATTTGAAAGAAATTAAAGATAACAGGAAACAAAGAAAGAAGAGAAATACATAATTACAAGGTGAATTGTTTTAAGGTGGTAATGCACTGCAACTTAGAATAGATGTTTCAGAGATACGTTAAGAGTCAGAATGTGTTTCACATTAATGACAATAGGAAGTCAAAGAGTAAGTTTAAGAATTTGGATGTTATGAAGCAAAGTGCATGAAATGTAGGGTAGCCCATGTGAACGCTACCAGTAATCATTACGCATGCTTTGAAGAGGTGAGAAGCGTGTGAATTTTTTTACATATCTGTAGTGGCTGTCCAACTTTTAACCAACAATGATAATAAGTATTGGAAACAAATAAATAAAAGAAATTCTGCCAGAATAACTACTGTCAGTTGAAACAGGAACTCTACGAAAGTCTGAGATTGGTTAAGGAGAGATAATTTGGTTTCCGTTGGTAAAGGGATAGTTCTCATTTGTAAGGGAAACGATTCAACCAGAGAGAGAGAGAGAGAGAGAGAGAGAGAGAGAGAGAGAGAGAGAGAGAGAGAGAGAGAGAGAGAGGTCGTAATGGCACACAATTCAAAGGGCTGGAGAAGAAGTATAGAAGGAGATTAGGGAATAAATGTGGCATGAGCTAGTAAACTATTCAATACGGAGTGACTTAGCTCTAAATGTAGGGAAAGTGGAACGTTTCAAAAGAAAGAATAGAATTAAAAATGTTACAAAGTTCTAAGGCACAAATTTTCGTGTGGTCATGGATTCTCTCTCTCTCTCTCTCTCTCTCTCTCTCTCTCTCTCTCTCTCTCTCTCGTGTGTGTCCGAGTGTGTGTTTTAGCTTGTGGCTTTCATACAAAAGAAGGAAAATTACACAAAATTACCTCCAGTGACTGTGCAAGAAAGATTGAGCATTTCTCCCTCGTGGAACGGTCCCACTTCCGTTCCACTCACTACTGTTCCCCTGGGGCCCGTCCCGACTCGTACCGTTGGGCCCACGGTGGGGTTGGCTGGAAGAGAAGAAAGAAAGTCTTTGAAGTTTTGCATCTTGGAAGGTGTGTTTGTTAGTCTTTGTTTGCGTGTTTTGTGTTCGTGTGTGTTGGTGAGCCTGTGTGTTCGTGTGTGTGTTTGTGTGTGTGTGTGTGTGTGTGTGTGTTTGTGTGTGTGTGTGTGTGTTCGTTGGTTTGATATCAACACTGGGCAAAAGAGATTTTGGAATATATGCATATGTTAAAGGAATGGAGATATATATATATATATATATATAGATATAGAGATATATATATATATATATATATATATATATAAATATATATATATATATATATATATATATATATATCTATATATATATATATATATATATATATATATATATAAGTTCACCTCAAGAATTATCAGATTCCTAGTTTTACACCCTGGCTGACCACTCAGTCAGTTAACTCCCAAGCACATGAATCAAACTGTCAACAGAAAATTAATAATTTATCATGGTATGCAACTAAATCAGTCCGGCCAGGTCAGGAAACGAGCTTGGAGTTTTAACAAGTTCTTGTCACTAGAAAATATTTAATAAACTACGAAATATTTGTTTTCCTGTTGCTTTTGACACTGAAGCTAAAATTGGTCTTTGATGTGAAGGAAAATATGGCTATAAAACCGCAGTAAACTTTAGACATTATTAATATAAGGACAGTGACCTGCGGGGCACTTGATTATAGGAAACCTTTGAATTCAGTCTTTTATTGCCGACTTTAACATAGAATTCAAAACTGATTATCTGAGAAAAGGATACGAATTAAAATCGGACCTTATTACAAAAGGATAACATATGATTTCAAACTAAACTTAAATCAGATAACTGACTTTAGAAACAGAAGAACATAGATTTTTTATCTTGAAATTTTTAATTACTGTCTATTCTTTCCATTGAATAATCTTTCAAACTGAATATTCTCATCTACTAAGCCAGAGAGAGAGAGAGAGAGAGAGAGAGAGAGAGAGAGAGAGAGAGAGAGAGAGAGCCTGAGAGTGGATAGGCCTGACTAATGCCCATCCACTTAAGCTTAAAAGCAGTAGCGGGCTCTTTTCATGTACCAGAAAAAAGTGACCTCGTGTGTCTTAGGTCACGAAGTATCCAGGAACCTTAATTGGTGACGCAGGATCCAAAAAAGGAACTGAAAGTAAATCTTCTTTTAGTTTGGGAGAGGATTGCTAATGTCTTTTGTAGGATAAAGCCCACCCATTCTCACTGGTTTATATATATATATATATATATATATATATATATATATATATATATATATATATATATATATATATATATGTATATATATATATATAATATATATATATTTGTGTGTGTGTGAATTTTTCATCACTTCATCGTGGTTTGAACATCGACTGGAAGTCAATGAAGGGGGTACTATGAGTGTTTGAGTCACTTAGGTACCAATTCATTTGTCACTTTATAATTCCTCTGCTTAAATATTTTAAGGTAGGCAATTGGATATGAAACAACATTTGTAGTTTAATGATTTTATATATATATATATATATATATATATATATATAAATATATATATATATGTATATATATATATATATATATATATATATATATATATATATATATATATATATATATATATATATATATATATACATATATCTATGTATGTATGTATGTATCTATCTATCTATCTATCTATTTATCTATTTATCTATCTATCTATATATATAAATATATATATATATATATATATATATATATAGATATATATATATATATATATATATATATATATATATATATATATATATATATATATATATATATATATATTCTTTATATACACATATATCCCACTTCTTGTTTAGAACGGAATATATACCCCCACCTTTACAAGAAAATCAATGTACAAAAGAAACGTCATGTTTTAAATTTCATAAAGAGGCAAATATACCAAAAACTAGCACCTCTCGAGTATGAAGTGCAATTAGGACCCAAGAACTTTGAGCTGAAATATTTCCAGCCTGAAATAACTTGGTCAGCAATTTCTTGTTTTCAACCTTTGCTAAGCACCAAAGTTTTCAATTGGTGGGTAGAAGAAAATTGCCTGGCGATTTCAATATTTTTTTGACCTCAGGTCATCGTCCTTAAGTGTTATGATAATGGATATTTTTACAGCTTCTGAATGATGATTGAGAATTGTAATTAAACAGTATTTTCACTGGTGTATCACTGGTTAACTGGACACTGGGTTTCTTGCAAGTTTATTTCCAGGTAACTGGATGAACAAAGCAAGTAACTTATCTCTACGATAAATTAGCAAATTAGGTGCAGTTTTTTGTAATTGACTCTTCATGTGAAAGATAATTAATTCAGATCTTTGCTCTGAAATGTGTATGTATGTATGCATGTATGTATGTATGTATATTTTACTAGTCTACGTATATCATAAATTATATGACCTAAAAAAGGTAATTTGATAATTATAACATTTTCTGAACAAAAACATACTTTCCAATATTTTCGATAAAGAACTATTTTATTTTATACCCAAAGTGTCCTGAGACGAAATCTGGATCTGTACTGCAGTGTTTTAATGATTTTATCACAAAATATATTATTTTCTAGAGACTAAGAGCAATTTCCAAAGATACAAAAAAATTATGTTTCTTTGTGGATTTAAATAAGATGTTTCCTGTCCTTATTTGAGGTAGTTAGGATGTTAAAGCTAATTTGCATGTTTTTGTTAATATCTGAGTAATCTATCCAGCTCAAAGTAATTTTCAAAGTAACAAAGGAAAGCATCTTTCTTTATACGTTCCAGTTAAAAAGATTCTTGTTCACAATGGAGCTATTTGATGTTATAACCATTTTGCATTTCCTTGTCAATATCCGCCAGTTCTTAAGAACACAAGTATTTTACTTGTTGGTGCAAAATATTCAGAGCAACACCATCTATGAATAACTTGGTGCAGGATATATGACAATTAAATGTATTATACAGTCCATAGAAAAAATATGACCCTATTCGTATGTATCAAGCCCACAAAAGCCATTGACTTGAAATTCAAGCTTCCAAAGTATATGGCTTTCATTAGAAGGAAATAACAGAAGGTAAAGGGAAACACTGAAAGAAGAGATCACTTATTAGTAAAGAAAAAAATTAACTAACGAATTGCTAACTATACAGATAAAAAAATGTGAGTGAATGATTAAAATACGAGGAGAATTACATTAGGAAAACATAACACTGGCTACTTACCAAAGACTTTGAGCTTGACGATTGACGTCAGGGAAGGGGAGCTGACGAAATCCACTCGACACGTGAAGTCGCCAGCGTCTTGGATGCTGACCTGTTCCAGGTTCAGGTGAACGTTCCTCGGATGGGTCAGGTTCAGGTAGACGCGCCCTTCGTAGCGGGCGTCTCGAGTCTTTGAGCTTCCTTCCCGCCAGAAGTCGCCGTTTCTGGCGTCGTAGCTGAAAGAAAGAGAAGAAGAAGAGCGTGCGTGAGTGTGTGGCTATCTAGAGTTATGCGTCAAATGATTGTCGTGCCAACCCTCCTTTAAGGGAGTGAAGTGTGTGGATAGTTAGAAAAAAAAGGGAACCTGTTGATTTAAATATTTTTTGGGGTGAAATATATATTAAGTAAAAAAAAATTAGTGATGGCATTTGAAAGATGGAAGTGACAATATAATTTCTGTATATATATATATATATATATATATATATATATATATATATGATATATATATATATATATATACCACCTATATATATATATATATATATATATATATATATATATATATATATATATATATATATATATATATATATATATATATATTGTCAGGTCCAAAATGGCACCTGTTCTGATTAGCGGACCCGGGTTCGTTTCCTGCTACACATCAGAATTTATTCATATTTCTTGCACTTGGATCTTAAGGCTTTGTAGTGACAAGCGTACCCAAAAAGCGTTGAAGAATTGAGAAAGTTAAGAGGGCATTTTGGCTATTACAGTACAGGGTATATATAATGTTTATATGCAAATAGGATTACTTGCGAAATATACATTTGCATTAAAACCTAATCAACACATCCCTTGCAACATCACGCAACAACCGAACTTCAAAACGAACCCCAAAGAGAGAGAGAGAGAGAGAGAGAGAGAGAGAGAGAGGACCACGTATCATATAAGTTCCCTTCCTCTCCTATCCCTCCCCCCTCCCTCCCCTCTCCCCTCCAAGTAACACGTTTACCAAAAAGCGAAAAGGAGGAAACCTTCGCATGAGGAACGAAAGGATGCAAAAGGGACAATAATGTGCAATCCCCGGAACGCCGAGGCAAGATATGACGGTAATATTGTCGTAGCTCGAGCCATTCTCTGCCAAATTATATGTACAGGCTGGAGTCTTCTTGTCTTGCGGTGCATCAGCGCCACGGCGGCTTTTGCATGTCTTCTCTCTTTGTGGGTAGGCTTTCATCTCTCTCTGCGACGGTTCCTTTAGGTTTTAGTTTTTTTTATAATTCTTTTAGCTTTTTTTTAGTGAGGTCATTCGTATGCTTGAGGTTTTTTATTATTTTTTGTTTCGCTTTTTACCATTTTTAAAGAGGGCATTCATGTCTTTCTTGGTCTGCTCCAGTTCTTTTAGGTTTTAGTTTTTTTTTATAATCCTTTTAACTTTTTTAAAGCCGTCATTCATATGCCTTTAGGATTTTATATGATTTTTTCAGCTTGTTAGCCTTTTTAGAGAGGGCATTTGTGTCTTTCTTGGTCTGCTACAGTTCTTTTAGGTTTTAGTTTTTCATAGCCTTTTTAGCTTTTTTAAGAATAGAACACAACATTGAATTTAAGCCAAAGGCCAATCGCTGGGATCTATGAGGTCATTCAGCGCTGTAAGGGAAATTTACAGCAAGTTTTGAAAGATGTAACAGAAGGAAGACCTCGCAGTTACACTATGAAACAATTGTTAGAGAGGATGGAAAGTCAGAAGGTAGAAAGAGAACATGAATGGAGGTATAGTAAAAAGATTGAAAGAGGTTGCAGCTAGGGGCCGAAGGGACGCTGCAAAGATCCTTAATAATTCCTACAGTGCACCACGTGTGATACACTCACGGCACTACCCCGGTACGGGGTCGTTTTAAAGAGGGCATTCATGTCTTTCTGGGTGGGCATTCGTCTCTCTGCTGCGGTTCTTTTAGGCTTTTATAGTATTTTTGATCTTTTTAGCTTTTTAGACAGGTTATTCGTATGCTTTTCTCCAGGGCGTTGGGGTTTGTTATTGTTTACATCTTCTTCCTCTTCTTCAAAAAATGAATAGGATTTTGTGTTCATGAACTCGAAGCATGGATTTGCTATTGTTTAATTCTTCTTCTTACAAAAACGAATATGATCTTGTGCTCGTGAATTTGAAACTTAAAAATAGAGTCTGTTCTTGTGCTACTATTTTTCTTCTTCATAAATTAGACAAGATCTCGTTTTCGTAAACCTAAAACTGGACAGAAATGGATATATATATATATATATATATATATATATATATATATATATATATATATATATATATATATATATATAACAAGAAACCTTTATACATTTGTTTTCAACACCTACCTGAAGAAGGATGTTGGAGGACCTTGCCCAGAAAGAAGGAGGTTTGGCATGTCCCCAACTGGATGCTGTGTTGCCACGCACGGGAGAGCCACTGTCCTCTCCACTAACGTCTCCACTGTACTCACAACAGCTGGAAGAGAGGGAGATGGATATCTGTTTTAGAATGTTTAATGTTGGGAATACACACACACATGCCATACATACATACATACACATGTACACATGCACTTTTACACACATATATATATACATATGTATATATATAAATAAATAAATAAATATATATATATATACTGTATATATAAATATATATATATATATATATATATATATATATATATATATATATATATATATATATATAACATATATATATATATATAGAGTATATAAATATATATATATGTATATATATATATATATATATATATATATATATATATATATATATATATATATAATATACATATATATATATATATATATATATATATATATATATATATATATATATATATATATATATATATATATATATATATATATATATATAGAGAGAGAGAGAGAGAGAGAGAGAGAGAGAGAGAGAGAGAGAGAGAGAGAGAGACAGAGAGAGAGAGAGAGAGACTAACTATATAAATAAAATAATGTTAAGCAGAATAGTTTAAAGTCTATGGATCCGTCACTCATCCTTTTAAAACATTCTACAAAAAACTAATTTCAGTCACAGATCTTTAAATAATACTGTGATCATTATCTCTGACTAAGTTCAAATGACCCAGAAAGATCGATTCATTCTTATTTCATAGCAATAACAATTGTGATATATTCCCATTTGTCATTTTATTCTTATCAACATAAAGTATCTGACATGTAAAGTCACCAGTACTTCCATACACAATACGTGACGTATCCCAGTTTAACTCTAGCTGGTAATATTCACATTATTAAAAATGGAAACCCTTTGATGTCGTTATCGATCGTCAGTGTGCATCCAGCTCTTTGCAATAAATGCACATCCCAATATTTTAGGGTCCTTTTTTCCTCCGGCAAATATTAGTGACCGAGGTTCCAATAATATTTCAGTTGCTTAGAGTAAAAGGATAGTTTTTGTCTAAAGTTTCACATTTCTTGAGGCTATCCAGGGAGGGGATTTTTAAAAATTTATTTTTGTATGTTTATTGTGGCCTCTCACTGACATTAGTAAGCAAGTTTAATTCGCTATATGAACCGAGTTAATATTTGAAGCAAGACAGCTGATCACGAATTATTGTAAATTTTGGATACTTATATTTTTAATAATTCTTGGGAGCGTAGAATTTTGTATGGGTCCAACATTGACTGAGGCATCACGATAATTTAACGGGTATTGAGATATTGAGAAAGTGGGTTTTCCACATACTGTAAAAGTGCACCTTTTTGTTATGCCTAATTTTTAGTACATCCAGGAATGGAATTCCGTTATTTTTTCCCACGTCTACTTAGATTTGAGTCTCCATCCAAAGGTGTTTAATTTGGTAAAAACAAATGCTATAACTTCTGCAAATCGCATTCCAAAACATTTGTAGGTCATCCACAAATTCTTTCTAAATCTTTAATTTGAAAGGGTATACCTTTGTGAATAATTAGTTTTATTGCCTTTTATTTCCAAGAAAATAGCCAAAATTCTCTACTCAATTAAACTTGAAAATGAGTAGATATTGGTCTCGAGTAAATTTAGGAATTACGTTTTTATGATCTTGCTAATATGGAATTCCATTTAGATACTGAATGATTGGAATGAATCCAGGATGATTAGATGCAGTTTCCCCTTTATTAGGCTGCTTGGAGAATTTCTAAATCCAAAAATGTGAATATATTTTGGTCACTGACGTTTGGAAAGTGTACAGAACCCAGTATTTTCAAATCTGCAATGTCAGCTTTATTTTATCAAAAATATATTTCAGTTATCCAAAAAAAACTTTAGTATCTTAAAGTGATTATTCAGCCACAAATGAAGTCAACTTTTATCTCTTCAGTATTTCACTACAAAATGTTCACACCATATGAGAATGTAGTACTGACATTTACAGACCAACACAGCACTAATGATATATCATTACTGACTGAAACAGGAATAAATGGACGAATATATTAGATATAAAACTTCAAGGAAGAATACACAATGCACAAGTCAGTGACAGGGAGAAATACCTTCAAAGGGTTTTAAGACAATAAACAAAAAAGTAAGATTTTGAGGGAGTGAATGAAAAGCGTGTTAATAGCTTGTTTAGAATGAAACAAATATGGTATTAAAAGGTTTCTGGTTCCTGATGCATAGAGTTAATATTGATAGTCAGATAAAATGATGAGGAAATTAATATTGTTCCTAAATGCAGAAGGGAAAAGGGAACAGATGTGGTATCATTGTAGTATTGAAGAAGCAGACAACATGTAGTTAAGGTCATGAGACAAGCATTTTGCTGGTTTTAAGTAATATGCAAATGAATGAAAATAGGTTTACAGTAGAAATCAAATAGAATATGTATTCCTTTCCAAGAAAAGATAAATATAAAATAATACAAGAAATATATAGGAACATCACTGGCTAAAAACGAGATGAAAGTTCTGATTCTGGCTGAAGAAGACTGACAAAAAAAAACTGAGGAAAAGAACATGAAAATAAAGAACAAACAAATGACTTTCACCTGAAGTGTTTTGTGGAGAAAAATCCCTTATATAAAAATATATTTATGGGTCATGAAAAAAAGAAATCAATGACTTTCACCTGATGTGTTATGTGGAAAAAAATCTCATACATAAAAATATATTTAAAGACTATGAAAAAATGATAGCTATTGACAGAAGCTAAACGCTTTCCGGGAAAACCTTATTTCAAAAAAGGTTTAAAATTTTCCATCGAGAGCATTAAGTATTGTTGGGATGAGCAAACACGAGGTTGCTTAATATCTAATGCTGTTTAATGGTGGCTCTATTTTAGGATAATGAGGGAATTTCAGAATCAGTAAACAGAAAAATTACCAAGATATGATCTGGAATTACCTCAAACTGGTCGTTGATTATGATTCATTACGAGAAAGAAAGGATTAGCGAGATATTGAGAGGATTTTACGGTTATTTGAATGAAAATGTAAAGGATATTAACGAAATTAAATTTTTATGTTTATATAAATGTGTTTTATATATGTATATTTATATATATATATATATATATATATATATATATATATATATATATATGTATATATAATAATATATATATATATATATATATATATATATATATATATATATATATATATAAATTTCTGACTCTGACTCGTCGGGATCAGAACCTAGGTCTCTCAGGTGGAAAGCAAGGGCGTTACCACTGGGCCATACAAGTCAAAAGAAGTTGGAACCTGAGAGCAACTGCACCCAGGAATTACCTGGAGCAAGCTAACTGCTTGCATACCAGCAGGATTTTCCCAACTTCCCGACTCAGCAATGACCAATAGACAACATTTCATTCAATTATCCCTTCTGGAGTGAATAAGAGAAATCATCAACACACAATCACGTGTTGAAATAAATTTCTGACTCGTCAGGATCGAACAGGTCTCTCAGGTGGAAACAAGGGCGTTACCCACTGGGCCATACAAGTCAAGAGAGTTGGAACCTGAGAGCAACTGCGCAAGGAATTACCTGGGCAAGCTAACTGCTTGCATACCAGCAAGTTTTCCCCAACTTCCGACTCAGCAATGACCCAATAGACAACATTTCATTGAATTATCCTTCTGAGTGAATAAGATACAGAAATCATCAACACACAATCACGTGTGGAACAGAAATAAATTTCTGACTCACGTCGAAGGATCAGACAGGTCTCTCAGGTGGAAAGCAAGGGCTTACCCACTGGGCCATACAAGTCAAAAGAAGTTGGAACCTGAGGCAACTGCACCCAGGAATTACCTGGGCAAGCTAACTGCTTGCATACCAGCAGTTTTCCCCAACTTCCCGTCAGCAATGACCCAATAGACAACATTTCATTCGAATTATCGCTACAAGGTGAATAAGATAGAAAATCATCAACACACAATCACGTGTGGAACAGAAATAAATTTCTGACTCACGTCGGGGATGAACCCAGGTCTCTCAGGTGGAAAGCAAGGGCGTTACCACTGGGCCGCCTACAAGTCAAAAAGAAGTTGGAACCTGAAACAGCTGCACCCAAGGAATTACCTGGGCAAGCTAACTGCTTGCATACCATGAGTTTTCCCCAACTTGACTCAGCAATGACCCAACCAGACAACATTTCATTCGAATTATCCCTTCTGAGTGAATAAGATAGAAATCATCAACACACAATCACGTGTGGAGACAGAAATAAATTTCTGACTCACGTCAGGATGAACCAGGTCTCAGGTGGAAAGCAAAGGCGTTACCCACTGGGCCATACAAGTCAAAAAGTTGGAACCTGAGCAACTGCACCAGGAATTACCTGGGCAAGCTAACTGCTTGCATACCAGCGGATTTTCCCCAACTTCCCGACTCAGCAATGACCCAATAGACAACATTTCATTCGAATTATCCCATACAAGGTGAATGAATAGAAATCATCAACACACAATCACGTGTGGAACGAAATAAATTTCTGACTCACGTCAGGATCAGAACCAGGTCTCAGGTGGAAAGCAAGGCGTTACCCACTGGGCCATACAAGTCAAAAGTTGGAACCTGGAGCAACTGCACCAGGAATACCTGGGCAAGCTAACTGCTTGCATACCAGCCAGTTTCCCCAACTTCCCGACTCAGCAATGACCCAATAGACAACATTTCATTCGAATTATCCCTTCTGAGTGAATAAGATAGAAATCATCAACACACAATCACGTGTGGAACAGAAATAAATTTCTGACTCCGTCAGGATCAACCTGGTCTCTCAAGGTGGAAAGCAAGGCGTTACCCACTGGAGCCACACAAGTCAAAAAGTTGGAACCTGAGAGCAACTGCAAAAAGGAATTACCTGGGCAAGCTAACTACTTGCATACCCCAACTTCCCAAACTCAGCAATGACCCAATAGACAACATTTCATTCCGTTATCCTTCTGATGAATAAGATAGAAATCATCAACACACAATCACGTGTGGAACGAAATAAATTTCTGACTCACGTCGGGATCGAACCCAGGTCTCTCAGGTGGAAAGCAAGGGCGTTACCCACTGGGCCACAAGTCAAAAGAAGTTGGAACCTGAGAACAACTGCACCCAAAAAAGAATTACCTGGGCAAGTGTTTGCTTGCATTCTGTGAGATTTTTACAACTTCCCGACTCAGCAATGACCCAATAGACAACATTTCATTGAATTATCCCTTCTGAGTGAATAAGATAGAATCATCAACACACAATCACGTGTGGAACAAAATAAATTTCTGACTCGTCGGGATCGAACCCAGGTCTCTCTCAGGTGGAAAACAAGGGCGTTACCCACTGGGCCATACAAGTCAAAAGAAGTTGGAACCTGAAACAACTGCACCAAAAAGGAGATTACCTGGGCAAGCTGGCTGCTTGCATACCAGCAGTTTTCCCCAACTTCCAGACTCAGCAATGACCAATAGACAACATTTCATTGAATTATCCTTCTGAGTGAATAAGATAGAAATCATCCAACACACAATCACATGGAACAGAAATAAATTTCTGACTCACGTCAGGATCGAACCAGGTCTCTCTCAGGTGGAAAGCAAGGAGCGTTACCACTGGGCCATACAAGTCAAAGAAGTTTGGAACCTGAGAGCAACTGCGAGATTACCTGGGCAAGCTAACTGCTTCCATACCAGCGAGTTTTCCCCAACTTCCCGACTCAGCAATGACCCAATAGACAACATTTCATTCGAATTATCCTTCTGAGTGATAAGATAGAAATCATCAACACACAAATCACGTGTGGAACAGAAATAAATTTCTGACTCACGTCGGGATCGAACCCAGGTCTCTCAGGTGGAAAGCAGGGGCGTTACCCGCTGGAGCCACACAAGTCAAAGAGTTGGAACCTGAGCAACTGCACCCAAGGAATTACCTGGGCAAGCTAACTGCTTGCATACCAGCGGATTTTCCCAACTTCCCGACTCAGCAATGACCCAATAGACAACATTTCATTGAATTATCCTTCTGAGTGAATAAGATAGAAATCATCAACACACAATCGTGTGGAACGAAATAAATTTCTGACTCCGTCGAAGGATCAGACCCAGTCTCTCAGGGTGGAAATGGGGCGTTGCCACTGGGCCATACAAGTCAAAGAAGTTGGGCCTGAGCAACTGCAGGAATTATAGGCAAGCTAACTGCTTGCATACCGTATTTCCCCAACTTCGACTCCTTAATGACCCAATAGACAACATTTCATTCAATTATCCCTTCTGAGTGAATAAGATAGAAATCATCACTTTTACAATCACGTGTGGAACGAAATAAATTTCTGACTCACGTCGGGATCGAACCCAGGTCTCAGGTGGGAAAGCAAGAGGCGTTACCACTGGGCCATACAAGTCAAAGTTGGAACCTGAGGTAGCTGCGCAGGAATTACCTGGGCAAGCTAACTGCTTGCATACCAGCGAGTTTTCCCCAACTTCCCGACTCGGTAATACCAGACGGGTCATTTCATTCGAATTATCCCTTCTGAGTGAATAAGATAGAAATCATCAACACACAATCACGTGTGGAAGAAATAAATTTTCTGACTCGTCAGGATCAACCCAGGTCTCTCAGGTGAAATAGAGGCGTTACCCGCCGCCCATACAGGTTCCAACTTCTTGACTTTGATGGCCCGGTGGCAACGCCCTGCTTTCCACCCGAGGAGACCTGCCTGATCCCGACGTGAGTCAGAAATTTATTTTCTTGTTCCACACGTGATTGTGTGTTGATGATTTTCATCTTATTCACTCAGAAGGGATAATTCGAATGAAATGCTGTCTATTACCATGTACGAGTCAGTTGAAAATTCCGCTTGGTATGCAAGCAGTTAGCTTGCCCAGGCAATTCGATCGCGTGTTGCCAAGGTTCCAACTTTTGACTTGTATGGTCCTCAGGTGGGTAACGCCCTTCCACTTCCACCTGAGAGAAAGTTGGATCCCGACGTGAGTCAGAAATTACCTGGGCAAGCTAGCTGCTTTCCACACGATTGTTTTGACGATTTCCTTGGCGGCCCAATAGAACATTTCATTGAATAAAATCCCTGTCTATTAGACATGATCGCGAAGTTGTCAAAACAATCACGTGTGGAACAGAAGTATATTTCTGACTCGTCGGATCGAACCAGGTCTCTCAGGTGGAAAAAGCAAGGGCTTTGACCACTGGGCCATACAACGCCTGAAGAAGTTCCACCCGAGGCATCTGGTTCGATCCCGACGTGAGTCATAAATTTTTTCACAACTTCGTGATTGTGTGTTGATGATTTTCATCAATTCATTTCAGAAGGGATAATCGCTGAATGAAAAGATGAAAGTTCATTGTACATTCGGTATCGGGAACAGAAATAAATTTCTGACTCACGTCAGGATGAATTCCGGCAGTTCTCTCAGGTGGAACTTTTTGCAAGTAACGCCCGTTACCTGAGAGACTGGGCCATCCCGACAAGTCTAGACGTGACTGTGTGTTGATCTTATTCACCAGAAGGATAATTCGAACGGAATGTTGAATTACATGTCAGTTAGAAAGCTAACTGCTTGCGTTGTTAGCTTGCCCAGGTAATTCCCGCAGTTTTCAGGTTCCAACTTTTGACTTGTATGGTCTAGTAAATGCCCTTTGTTTCCACCTATAGAGACCTGTCTGACCCCGACGTTGAGTCAGAAATTCTATTTGCTCCATTAATGCGATTGTGTTGATGATTTCTTATCTTATTCATCAACATAACAATGGAAATGTGTCTATTGGTCAACAGAAATGGGGAAAATTTGGTATGCGTTAGGGATCAGTAATTCCGCAGTCTCTCAGGTGGCCCAGGGGGTTACCCCTGCTTTCCACCTGAGAGACAAGTCTAAAGAAATTTATTTCTGTTTGTGATTGTGTGTTGATGATTTCTATCTTATTCACTCAGAAGGATACCGGAGAAATGAAATGTTGTTCTGTTGGGTCATTAGTCGTGGAAGCTGGGGAAATCACAGTATAAGCAGTTAAATGGCTAGGTACCCTGGTCAGCTGCTCTCAGGTTCTTTGACTTGTATGCTCCAGTGCAACGCCCCTTGCTTTACCTGAGAGACCTGAGTTCGATCGACTTGAGTCAGAAATTTATTTCTGTTCCACACGTGATTGTGTGTTTGATGATTTCTATCTTATTCCTCCAGAAGGAGAATTGAATGAAATGTTGTCATTGGGTCATTGTCGAGTCGGGAAGTTAGAAAAATCACAGTTGGTATGCAGCAGTTGACTTGCAGGCAATTCCCTTGGGTGCCAGTTGCTCTCAGGTTCCAACTTCTTTTGACTTGTATGGCCAGTGGGTGCGCCCTTGTTTTCCACCTGAGAGACCTGGGTTCGATCTCGATGTGAGTCAGAAATTTATTCTGTTCCAATATGTGATTGTGTGTTGATGATTTCTATCTTATTCACTCAGAAGGGACAATTGAATGAAATGTTGTGTTGGGTCAACATGAGTCGGGAAGTTGGGGAAAACTCAGCTGGTATGCAAGCAGTTGGGCTTGCCCAGGTAATTCCTTGGGTGCAGTTGCTCTCAGGTTCCAACTTCTTTTAGACTTGTAACGTGGCCCAAGTGAGAACTATCCTGATGAGTCAGAAATTTATTTCTCCACACGTGATTGTGTGTTGATGATTCGATCCGGCGTGAGTCAGGGGCCCCGAATGAAATTTCTGTTCCTGAGTCGGGAAGTTAGAAAATCCTGTGTGTTGATGATTGCTCTATCCAACTTATTGTATGGCCCTCCAGAGAGGGATAATTCAGATGAAATTTTGTCCATTGATTGTGTGTTGATGATTCATCTTAGTTAGAAGGGATAAATGAAATGTTGTCTCATTGCTGAGTAAGTTGTAAACAGTTAAGCTTGCCCAGGTAATTCCTTTTTGCAGTTATCTCAGGTTCCAACTTCGACTTGTATGGCCCAGTGGGTAACGCCTTGCACACCCTGAGATCCTGGGTTCGATCCGGACGAGTCAGAAATTTATTCTCGATTTCCACACGTGATTGTGTGTGATTTCTATCTTATCTAATTGTGAAGAGATAATTAGAATGAAATGTTGTCTATTGGGTCATTGGCGAGTCGGGGAAGTTGGGAAAACTTCGCTGGTATGCAAGCAGTTAGCTTGCCCAGGTAATTCCTTGGGTGCAGTTGCTCTCGGGTTTCAACTTCTTTTAGACTTGTATGGCCAGTGGGTAACGCCCTGCTTTCCACCTGAGACCTGGGTTTCGATCCTGACGTGAGTCAGAAATTTATTTCGTTCCACACGTGATTGTGTGTTGATGATTTCTATCTATTCACTCAGAAGGGTTAATTGAATGAAATGGGCTAATTATTGGGCTGCTGAGTCGGGAAGTTGGTGAAAATCACAGTATGCGCTGTTAGTTTGCCCAGGTAATTCCTTGGCAGTGCTCTCAGGTTCCAACTTTGACTTGTGGCTTATGGCCCAGTGGTAACGCCCTCTTCCACCTGAGAGACCTGGGGTTCGATCCCCACGGAGATCAGAAATTTATTTCTGTCTCCATACGTGATTGTGTAAGTTGATGATTTATATATATATATATATATATGTGTATATATATATAGTACATATACATATAGTATATATATATATATATATATATATATATATATATATATATATATATATATATATATATATATATGTATATATATATATATATATATATATATATATATATGTATATATATATATATATATATATATATATATATATATATATATATATATATATATATATATATATATATATATATATATATATATATATATATATATATATATATATATATATCTATATATATGAATATATACAGTATATATATGTATGTATATATATATATATATATATATATATATATATATATATATATATAATATATACTATATATATATATATATATATATATATAAACATATTATATACTACTTTATCACCGTCCGTTGTATATGTTTTAGAAATATACATGACAGAAAGGTATGTGATCCCACTTTCTCACATGAATTTTTATATAAAAAGATTTTAGCCCACTAATATACCAAAGGCTAAGCACTACCTACACATATGCACACACAAGCATATAAAGAAAAATGATAGATAGAGAGAGAGAGAGAGAGAGAGAGAGAGAGAGAGAGAGAGAGAGAGAGAGAGAGAGAGAGAGAGAGGAAAACCATCCCACTTTTAAAATTCCATTTGTTGGGAGGGAAAACCGCTTTCAGAATTCATCTTACCTCTAATCCCTGAAACTTTCTGAGTTAGGACGCAGGCAGAGGATAAAGAAAAAAAATAACAATCTTTTCTGCCTCTGGTGTTATGGGAAGGATTAGATTGTTGACAACAAGGGAAATTGCCATTTAAGGATCAGAGGAGTGTCAGGATGTAGGTCTTTTTGCAGGGTGGGACCTAGTTGCTCATTTGCATTCAAGATTTTTAGACTTGATTGTTGGGTCAGTCGGCCTTCATGTTTTTGTGGAAGAGATTCGTATTGTAGAGTGTTTGGGATATGTTCAGGCAGTCTATACACTCACTCACACACATACAAACACACACACATACACACATACACAAACACAGCACTTTCTACATACGGGTATGACGAGGTCAATGTAAAGGCTTTCTGTTTATGTGTGTGTGTGCGTGTGTGTGTGTGTGTGTGTGTTCAGATAACTGACTTAAAATTAAAAGTAATGCTTAGAAATTTATAAAAATTCTTTACAGTTACTGTTTAAACCTAGGGTTTTAAATTCTGTTATAAGGCAGTCATAGTTAAGGCAAAGCAGACTTCATTTATAAAAAAATCAGCTTTATAGAATATATATATATATATATATATATATATATATATATATATATATATATATATATATATATATATATATATATATATATATATATATATATATATATATATATACACGTAAACATTGGGATATCCCTTTACAAAGATTATACAACAGAAACAATCAGTAGAGAAATATCTCCAAATAGCCGTGGATGTTGGTGCAAATAAAGAACACTGCATGACGTAAACCACATAGAAGCCGAACTCATTTCTAAGCGCATAAATTTTGTCAATGCAAAAAAAAAAAAAAAAAAAAAAACAAAGACTTTCCGAATCAACCGTCATCAGCCGAGAGCACAAATCTATCAACGGAAAGACTGGAGAGCCGATTTAAAAGACCATCTGTCTTAACGAGCTCTTCTCTGGCGAGTGTTTCAAAGGATTCACCTCACCACAGTATGTAGTCGCCTGAGTCTTAAGATGAAGAACGAGGTGATTTGGAGACTTTCGTCATACGCACAACGAGGCGATTTGGGGTTTGTCGTCACAGCTTCAGGAAGTTAATTTAATCACCTTTCCTGATCCAGCCAAAGTCCTCCAAAGTCGTTTTTTTCTTCACCTGTGTGTATCTGTATGAATAATCTGGATAACTACGTGTTTTCCACGTTCATTAGTGATCAGGAGGGGAGTGTTTGAGTGTTCTACTTTGAATATGAGTATATGATTATCCTGAGTTAATTTTGGTTAGTAATGCGTCGTTTTATATCACATATAAAGCACAGATGTGGCACACATTTACACACACATATTATATATACACACACACACACACACACACACACACACACACATATATATATATATATATATATATATATATATATATATATATAAATGAGACGTACATATGTATTCTATGTGTGTGTGTGTATGTTCCAGCATAACTCTGAAACCTATTGAGCAATTTCAATCATAAACTGGGTATACATATGACTTACTATCTGGCACCAAAGGGGGTAGGGTTGGGAAGGTGTGACATGTAAAAATAATAAAAAACGACAGATTTTACTGTCTAATCCATAGTTTTCGAGGTCGCTGTGATGAATAGTGAGGCTCGTGATGCCCTGTAAGTCCAAGTTCATCCCTGATAGGAAGAGGGGTGAGAAGGTGTGGGAAGGGGGTGACATGTAAAAATAACTGAAAACGACAGTTATTAGTGTCTAATCCATAATTTTTGAGATTGCTGAGATGAATAGTGATGCTCCCAGTGCCCTCTAAGTCCAAGTTCAGCCCTGATAGGAAGTGGGGTGAGAAGGAGTGGGAAGGGGGTAACATGTAAAAACAACAGAAAGTGACAGGTAACAGTGTCTAATCCATGGTTTTCAAGGTCACTGAGATGAATAGTGACACTCCTGATGCCCTTTAAGTCCAAGTTCAGCCCCGATGGGAAGGGGGGTGAGAAGTGGGTGTCATGTAAAAATAACCAAAAACGACAGATATTAGTGCCTAATCCATAGTTTTCAAGGTTGCTGAGATGAATAGGGATACTCCCGATGCCCTTCAAGTCCAACTCAGCCCCAATAGGAAAAGGGGGTCAGAAGGGGTGGGAAGGGGGTAACATGTAAAAACAACAGAAAATGATAGATATTAGTGTTCAACCATAGTTTTTGAGGCCACTGAGATGGATAGTGGCATCCAGATGCCCTAAGACTGCTCAGCCCTGATAGGAAGGGGGTGGTGAGGAGTGGGAAGGGGGCAGACATGTAAAAATAATAGAAAGCGATAGATATTAGTGTTTAATCCATAGTTTTCAAGAACATGATAGATATTAGTGTCTAATCCATAGTTTTTGAGGCCACTGAGATGGATAGTGGCACTACAGATGCCCTTAAGTACAAGCTCAGCCCTGATAGGAAGGGGTGTGGTGAGGAGGAGTGGGAAGGGGGCAACATGTAAAAATAATAGAAAACGATAGATATTAGTGTTTAATCCATAGTTTTCGAGGTTGCTTAGATGAATATTGACACTCCTGATGTCTTTTCAGCCCAAGTACATCCCTGATAGGAAGAGGAGGGGTGGTTAGAAGGGATGGAAAGGGAGGTGAAATGCAAAAACATCCAAAAACGACAGATATTAGTGTCTAACCACTTAGTTTTTGAGTGCTGAAATGCATAAAGACACACCATGCACTTTAAAGTTCAGCCCTAATAGGAAAGGGGTGAGGAGGGAGGAAGTGGTGATATAAACAACCAAAAAACAATAGATATTAGTTTATAATTCATAGTTTTCAGGTGGCTGAGATGAAAAGGGACATTCCCTATTGCCTTTAAGTCAGTTCCAGCCCCAAAAAGTGGGGGGGCGGATGAGAAAGGGTGAAAATTAAATGTAAAAAATGACAGCTGATTAGTGTGTAATCCATAGTTTTTGAGGTCACTAAGATGAATAGTGACATTCCTTATGCCCTTTAAGTCCAAATTCAGTCTCAATAGGAATAGGGGATGAGAAGGGGTGAAATATGAAATGTCAAAAATGCAACTAACTTAACAGGAAAGGGAGAGAGTGAGAGAGAGTGTGAGGGTAAGGAAGTGAGAGAGAGATTAGAGGGGGTGCTAGGGAGGAGAAAGAGGGAAAGCATGAGGGAGAGAGAGAGAGATAGAGAGAGAGTTGATTGGTTGTTATTCAGAGTTTTCCAGGCAAGCATCAGGTTGGTCAGCTAGTATGGTGGCAAACTGTTGGAATAGAATAATATATATATATATGTGGATATATATATATCAGTCAGCAACATATATATATTTATATATAACCAACTTGTGCAGCCAATAGGAAGACCAGGCAACGCCAGCCTCAAGGTGCTGGAAACAGGCCAGATTTCTACATTTGTCTTATTTTTATTCTGACGTTTTTTTGGCTCTCACCTGAAGCATTTGAATATCATGAATCATGCAAAAGTTTTGAGACCCATATCAGAGAGACGATTTTTTGCATCATGGGCAAGCGCATGAAACCTAGAACTACCCATTCTGGAGTTGATCATTAGAAAGCAGCTAGTTCCCCAGCTGAATACCCAGACCTCTTCAATCCAACTGTATCTTAGCTAACGTGTCTCCTTTTGTCTTGTGTCATTCAGTCTTCCTTTCTTTGGACTGAAGGTTGTCGGGCGGTCTTAGCTTTTAAATATATTTTTGTGATTGTAAATGTTTTTCTTTTTACTGTTTTTTGATTTTCAACAAATTTAAGATTGTTTTATAGTTTTCTCATGTTTATTGACAGATTCCCAGAAGATGTGATAAAGGTAAAATTACGAAACGTCGGAATAAAGATAAGACAAATGTAGAAATTGGCCTGTTTACTTAGTCAACAGCTTGATTTTTATATATATATGTATATATATATATATATATATATATATATATATATATATATATATATATATATATATATATATATATATATATATATGTATATATATATTTGTGTGCATGTGTTTTATGTCTATGAATGTATGAATAGAAATTAATATGGTGAAGCCCTTGTGACAAAAATAAAATATTTCACAGAGAATGAAACGAAGGAAGAAGTTAACGGAACATAAAGAATAAAACACAAAAACAGGTAGGTACCACCTACAGTGAAAGCTCCATACAGTGAATATCTTGAAAGTGGAAGAGGTAGAAGATATAGGAGAGGAAAGGGGTGTATATAATTTTGACAATGCCTCAGGAACTGACTGTTGAGGACGTAAGTAGGGGCAATTACGAGGCTGAACAATGGAAAGATACCATTTTTCTTTCTCTTCAACTGCACAACTTTTGTATAAGAGCGGGTCACTCCATTTCTCGTATTGTCCTGTTAAGATGAGGTTTGTAGACTTATGTTTTTCTTCACGTAGACACGCGGTATGAGAATAAACTGTCTACTGTTTATTATATCAACAAGGCTTCATATATTTCGAGACTAGAATTTATGAAATGTTTGTGCAAGAAATTCTTAAATTTACAAGCTAATGTCATGCTGCTGTTCTTTGATAGATGACAAAATGATGATTGATACTTTGATAAACCATTCCACTTTATTGCGTGCGATTTTTAAAAAAGATATACAATATACAGCATTATACTTTTAGGCAATTTAAGAAATTTAGAAATACATTTAAACATAAAAAATTGTCTTAATGTCTTAACATTTGAAAAGATCTTGATAATTCTGTGAACACTTGCAGTCATCTGAACACGATGGGTCAAAAACATCATGACATGCATTCCTTTTCAGAGAGAGAGAGAGAGAGAGAGAGACTATTATCCAGAATAGAGAGAGAGAGAGAGAGAGAAATATAAGAGGAAAAGCAAAATCTTTGTCTATTAACCTCTAAAAAAACAGCAAAAATTACATCTCCTGTTAACGACCGCCGTCAATTTCAACCGGCCCCACCGAAGATTCAATTAAACTTTCCCCACTCGTGGGTGGTGGGAGTTTGCTACTGATTTGCAGAAGGGAGCGGACAAAAAGTGGGTGAGTGATCATGGAGTGCTCAGGCAGAGCTCAGCTTCGAGGGAAACTGCACCAGAGAGAAATAGAGACAAAACTGTGGAAACACAGCAAATGAGTGCGTGCATGACCCCAAATGCAGGTGAACACTGATGAACCACGGTATTGATTAGCTGTGGTGTGTGCCAGTGGTGTGCCAGTGGTGGGCCAGTGGTGGCACTGACGAGATTCAGAGATGCGAAGTGGATGCCTCCACTGAATTAGAGAGGGAGAGGGCATACTATGTCAAGTGGGGGGAAGCTATTGCAGGAACACGTACGTGCATATATGCATACTTGTGAATAAGGCATACATACTGTAGATATCTTCGATCGCAGGAATTAAACGTTATATATATATATATATATATATATATATATATATATATATATATATGTATATATATGTATATATACATATCACATATGCATATATATAGACATATATATATATGTGTATGTATATATATATAATATATATATATATAATATATATATATATATATATATATATATATATATATATATATATATATATATATATATATATATATATATATGTATATATATATATATATATATAATATGTATATATATATATATATACTCTTTCTCATATATATATATATAATATATATATATATATATATATATATATATATATATATATATATATATAATATATATATATTTATATATATATATATATATATAATATATATATATATATATATATATATATAATAACACTCTGCTATATATATATATATATATAATATATATATATATATATATATATATATATATATATATATATATATATATATATATATATATATATATATATTATATATATATATATATATATATATATATATATATATATATATATATATATATATATATATATATATATATATATATATATATATATATATATATATATATATATATATATATATATATATATATATATATATATATATATATATATATATATATAAATCATCAATATTGAAGAGACAGGACACACAGATATACAAGCTGACTTTATTCCAACGTTTCGTAATTATCAGTTAATTACATCATCAGGGCTGTTAAAATATGAAAATAAAATTCTTTGTAAAATCATAAAAGCTAGAAATAAAGGCTAAAAGTTATTCATACAAAATTTTTCACAAATGTACACAAACGTTAAAATTAGGAGAACAAAAGTTTTAAAAATCATTACATTAAAATGAAGGTAACTGAATATACAGTAAATAAAATTGAAAACCATCTGTGAAAGGGTTGTTACCAGAACAAAAGATTAAGGACAAACTAGGAGTGACAGCTTTAAACTAAACATAAACATAAATAGAAGAACACAAGTCAGGATAAATATAGAGGAGAGGAGGACGTGTGAGTGTTTAACGACTGGAACAAGTTGTTTTGATGAAAGAGTGATTCCAAGGATAACAAGGTCTTGAGGTTCAGGTGAAATTTACATGGCCCTAAAAAAAGATATTGGATCTTTATTGTAATGTGTGTTTACAGATTTTGAGTGATTTCTGATGTTGGAATGTTCTGGGTTTGAGATTCTGCTACCTGTGCAGGCTGCATACGATGAGAATCGATTCGCACCTAAAGGAGTCTACTGGTGGATCACATAGGTCCTGTTTGATGACATTCAGAGGGCAGAATATATTTATAATGACACCAGATGACATATAAGGTGATAACCGATCTTTGGTTTTAAAGAGAGTGACCAATGGTGAAAGGGTTCTTGAGTTAAAAGTGAGCATCAATGGCATACAAATGATCCTGAATAATTTGAGTGAACTTTTGTGGAACTGGGGTCATGAGTAAATGGAAAGCTTCGTAAAATTTCATTTTTGGACAGTTAAAACTGCTGGTTTTGTAATGAAATGTTTGTTAAGTAATTTATATATTTTCCTATACACACCAGCTTTGCGAAACAGTTATTATTAAAAAGTCAATTAAAAGAAATTTCATATGAAAAAACCAGTTCGACGTAAGGACGAGTGCCTGTGGAGAAGGGTAGAAACAGGTTGGATTAAAATTATCTGAAGCAAGAGCTATAAAGTTGGTGCCGTCCAGTAAAAAGTCTTCTTTCTAAAAACCAGTGTTAAGGCAATGTCGTGATTTATACAAAACTAGAACGTCCGGGACGTTCTGGTTTAGAAGAGGCTGACTGATTTAATACAGTTTTAGAAAGAAGTATTTTCATGCTCTTTGCTCGACTGGTACAAATCCCAACTCTGTTTCTACAAAGAGGCACTCAAATCTTACATTCTTTTTCATCAAGAAGCTCTTTACAATGACTTTTAATAATGACTGTTTCCCTACCCAAAGCACTATTATTACATAGAATACCAACAACAGGCCTACCCAAAACCGGCAGTTTTAACCGTCCAAAATGAGGAATTTACACGCAGCTTTCCATTTACTATGACCCCAAGTTCACAAGACTCGACGCTGCTCTTGATCTTTTGTCTAATTTCACCATTATTCATATTTAAAACCAGATCGGTTATCTGCTGCTGCTGTCGTCTGACCAGTCATTACTAAATAATCAAACAATGACCAGGGTGAATCATTCTCATCGTGACGTAAACTTTTCCGTACGGAAGCAACTGGTAAACAGTATCGAAATCGCTCAAGAAATTGTATTTGCATTGATAATGAACTTCCACGTTGACCGCTTGCAAGGTACTTGTTGTCACGGAATCACTCGTCAAGCAGCAATTCAAATGGATGGCTGCTGCGTCTCTCCTCTATGTTTGACTTGTGTTCCTTGTTTATGTTTAGTTTAAGCTGTCTTCCTGCAGATCGTCATGTCTTATGTAACCTTTCACGAATGATTTCAATTTTGGTACTCCTGTTCGGTGCAACTCGACACAGCTGTGACCGATTTTTAAAACTTTGTTCTGCGGATTTGATGTACATTTAATATTTGTGAATAACACAGCGCTATTCTAGCTTTTATGATTTTACAAAGAATTTGGCCATTTTAACAACTGATGATGAATGTATCGATAATTACAAACAAAAGAAATCTCGCTTATCTATCTGTAAATCTCTACCACTTCGTGATGATTTAAGTATGGATGACTCCTGACTCCTCACACTAATATATATATATATATATATATATATATATATATATATATATATATATATATAATCAGTCTACATGCATAAACATCTGTATAGCTTCGATTATAAGAATTGAAACCGGATATATAATATCGAGTACTGTACACGGCCATAAAATGCTCACATACACATATATACATAAAGTTTAATAAGATACCATCTGAATTTCTCAGCACAGTAAGTAAATCATCTCAGGGGCTTACAGATGCTGTTGTCTACAAAATTTAAAAGAATACTTGAGTATTATCTCTGGAATTATGTGAGTTTATTAAAAAAACGTTCAATTAAGACAGTTTTTATAACTTTTATTTTACGTTAAAATCTTTTAGACATGTAGAAAATACAGGTAGACAAAGTTTAAACAAATAAAAATCCCAAATTGTCATTATAAAGAAATGGCCTATTTAATCCAACCACCTTTTAATACACTTACAGAAAATAATGATTTCTCTTTAACCAGTTTTCATTCATAAAATATATTTTTTTTTTCAGAATTTATTCCTTTGATAAACTGATACTTACATTTTCAAGTTTAACCCCTTGTATGTCTATCTGTCTTTACCTCTCTCTCTCTCTCTCTCTCTCTCTCTCTCTCTCTCTCTCTCTCTCTCTCTCTCTCTCTCTCTTTGTGTGACACAATTAAAACAAACATTTCTGGCCGGGACAGGAGTTAATTATAATCTGCCCCCAGAGAGAAAAGAGATGAAGTTGCATAACTAAAAAGATGCAGTGTTATGAGATTTTAATCACTAAAAGAAATGCCTGTAAAAATAAAAAATATGAAGTTAACATTTTATAATTATTTCTGGCTTTATGATAACAATTTAAAATGCTAAATTATTAAAAAGACCGGTTTAATATATCAACACGACACCTCACTTAAAAATGATAATGGCCAAACCTACGTAAGCAATTATACAGGCCAAATTAAAGTTTACTCATATACATAATGAGACTAGGAACATTTCATACAATTTACGTATTCCTTTTAATAATATCAATGCTTAAACATCTATTATATTTATAAACTCCAAATACTTTATACAGATATATGCTGTAAGTGCCTATCTATTAAAAAACTTAGTGAGAAAAGTGAATAAATTTCATAAGAAGAAAAACATTGATATAAACTTTTTGGGTCTAAGTTTCAGGTCTTAAGGGAGTCAAATATTTTAGCATACGAGAAAGGCAGAGGAACCCACAATGTGGAATAGCTGGTAAATGTAATTTTAAAACAATAAAGAAAAAATGCCATTGGATGAGATAGAGATATACATGCGGATAATTTCTAATCTCTCTCTCTCTCTCTCTCTCTCTCTCTCTCTCTCTCTCTCTCTCTCTCTCTCTCTCTCTCTCTCTCTCTCCTGATCTGAAACTGAAACATGTCTTTCGTACTTCTGTCCATTTCATCACCATTCTTCTCTTTGTGCCATTGAGTGGGCCCCCATCTCTCCCCACCCTCTCTCTCTCTCTCTCTCTCTCTTTCTCCTCTCTCTCTCTCTCTCATTAGTGATACGCTGGTCCTGTGAAAAACTGTACCTTATCAATCCCCATCTCTTTTTCTAATGCATCTCGATTCTCATTTGCAAGAACCAGCTCGTTTGTGCTTTGGTCGAGAGCTCAGAGGAGTTCTGAATGGAGCCTTTTACCAACCACTGGCATCACGTCAGTCTTGAAAGGGATGAATCCTTTCACGGTTTTGCCTGATCTTTTCGGAATTGGTTACAGCAGCTAGGAAGACAGCTCTTCGTCTTCGTACCTTAATGAAATTGAGGAGATCAGTTTTGAGGAGAGTTAGGGAAATTTTGCATGGATTTTTAGAGTGGGTAAATGATCCCCAAAAAATGTTTATGATATTTTAATTCAAGCGTGAGACTCGTATGAGGAAGGGTAAGGGAAAACTCGCATGATTTTTTTTTAAGTATTTCTTGCACTGGTGTTAGGAGGTTAACAGGTTGTAAAACAAAGGGAAATTAAAATGTACTATAATCACAACAGATGTGTTCAGTGGTTAGAGACATCTTGGATGAAATTCACAATTTACAGCTCGCATATAAATAATATGCAACCATGAATGATTAAATATAAAAGTAGCCATTTCCGGTAGCATGTTTATAAGCAAAACAGCATTTTCAGTAATTTAGCCATATGTGATTTGATTTCCTGGTATTTAGCAACGAAACTATTACGTAATGCTCTTTCTTTCCAACATTTCTATAAAAACATCTATATATACTTTACTTATAGCTTAAATAAACCAGTAAAAGTGTTATAACCAATATTTCTATGAAGGCATAGACATACTCGCACACTTTTACCCACAACTTCAATAAATCAGCCTTAGACACAAATACCCAAGTTTAAGTGGATAAGTAGGACTGGTACCCAGTCCTAGACACAAATACCCAAGTTTAAATGAATCAGTAGGGCTGGTACCCATCCTTAGGCACAAATACAAATACCAAAGTTTAAAAGAATCAGTGGGACTGGTACCCAGCCATAGACACAAATAGCCAAGTTTAAATAAATCAGTAGTGCTGGTACCCAGCCTCAGGCACAAATACCCAAGTTTAAATAAATCAGTAGTACTGGTACCCAGCCTCAGGCACAAATACCCAAATTTAAATGAATCAGTAGGGCTGGTACTCATCCTCAGGCACAAATACAAATACCCAAGTTTAAATGAATCAGTGGGACTGGTACCCAGTCTTAGACACAAATACCCAAGTTTAAATAAATCAGTACGACTGGTACCCAGCCTCAGGCACAAATACCCAAGTTTAAATGAATCAGTAGGGCTGGTACCCAGCCTTAGGCATAAATACCCAAGTTTAAATGAATCAGTAGGACTGGTACCCAGACTCAGATACAAATACCCAAACTTAAATGAATCAGTGGTACAGGTACCCAGCCTTAGACACAAATACAAAACTTAAATAAATTAGTAGAACTGGTATCCAGCCTTAGACACAAATACCCAAGTTTAAATGAATCTTTAGGGCTGGTACCCAGCCTTAGACTAAATACCCAAGTTTAAATGAATCAGTAGGCTTGGTACCCAGTCTTAGACACAAATACCCAAGTTTAAATGAATCAGTAGGATTGGTACCTAACCTTAGACACAAATACCTAAGTTTAAATGAACCAGTAGGCTTGGTACCCAGTCTTAGAGGCAAATACCCAAGTTGAAATGAATCAGTAGAGCTGGCACCCAGCCCTAGACACAAATACCTAAGTTTAAATGAATCAGAAGGACTGGTACACACCCTCAGACACAAATACCCAAGTTTAAATGAATCACTAGGATTGGTACTCAGTCTCAGACACAAATACCCAAGCTTAAATGAATCAGTAGGACTGGTATCCAGCCTTAGACACAAATACCCAAGTTTAAATGAATCAGTAGGACTGGTACCCAGCCATAGACACAAATACTCAAGTTAAAATGAATCAGTAGGATTGGTACTCAGCCTTAGACACAAATACCCAAGTTTAAATGAATCAGTAGGACTGGCACCTAGCCTTAGACACAAATACCCAAACTTAAATGAATCAGTAGGACTGGTACCCAGCCTTAGACACAAATACCCAAGTTTAAATGAATCAGTAGGACTGGTGCCCAGCCTTAGACACAAATACCCTAGTTTAAATGAATCAGTAGGAATGGTACAGAGCCTTAGACACAAATAGCCAAGTTTAAATGAATCAGTAGGACTGGTACCCAGCCCTAGACACAAATACCCAAGTTTATATGAATCAGTAGGGCTGGTACCCATCCTTAGGCACAAATACAAATACCCAAGTTTAAATGAACCAGTGGGACTGGTATCCAGCCTTAGACACAAATACCCAAGTTTAAATAAATCAGTAGGACTAGTACCAGCCTCAGGCAAAAATACCCAAGTTTAAATGAATCAGTAGTCTTGGTACCCAGTATTAGACACAAATACCCAAGTATAAATGAATTAGTAGGACTGTCACCCAGCCTTAGAAACAAATACCCAAGTTCAAATGAACCAGTAGGACTGGTGCCCAGCCTTAGACATAAATACCCAAGTTTAAATTAATCAGTAGGACTGATACCCAGTCCCTGAACACAAATCTCTAAGTTTAAATGATTAGTGGTTGATTTCAGTCTTAGACTAATACCTAAGTTTAAATGAATCAGTAGGACTGGCACCCAGCCTTAGACACAAATACCCACGTTTAAATGAATCAGTAGGATTGGTACCTAGCCTTAGACACAAATACCCAAGTTTAAATGAATCAGTTGGATTGGTACCTAGCCTTAGACACAAATACCCAAGTTTAAATGAATCAGTAGGCTTGGTACCCAGTCTTAGACACAAATACCCAAGTTTAAATGAATCAATAGGATTGGTACCTAGCCTTAGACACAAATACCTACATTTAAATGAATCAGTAGGCTTGGTACCCAGACTTAGACACAAATACCCAAGTATAAATGAGTCAGTAGGACTGGCACCCAGCCTTAGACACAAATACCCAAGTTTAAATGAATCAGTAGGACTGGTACACACCCTCAGACACAAATACCCAAGTTTAAATGAATCAGTAGGATTGGTACCCAGCCTTAGACACAAATACCCAAGCTTAAATGAATCGGTAGGACTGGTACCCAGTCTTAGACACAAATACCCAAGTTTAAATGAATCAGTTGGACTGGTGTCCAGCCATAGACACAAATACCCAAGCTTAATGAATCCATAGGACTGGTACCCAGCCTTAGGCACAAATAGCAAAGATAAAATAAATCAGCAGGACTGGTACCCAGCCTCAGACACGAATTCCCAAACTTAAATAAATCAGTAGGACTGATACCCAGCTTCAAGCACAAACACCCACCAGTTTCCGAGCCAAAAAACAAACACCGAGGGAAGAATAATCCTCTGACAAACTAGGCATAGCAAACCTTACGTTTTTTCTCTTGAGACCTGAGGCGAATGAGATGCGTCGCCATGGCTTCCATATACGATGTTATGTCAACTCTTTGATCCCAAGTTCCTCTTTTCCACTCTTTCATCTACATTATTCCAGAAGGCAGTAGAGGTCGCTGTTGAAAACGTGAAAGAACTTAGCCATCTGTGTCTCCTTCAATTTAGATGAGGACCCTCTCTCTCTCTCTCTCTCTCTCTCTCTCTCTCTCCTTCTTTCCTGTCTGTTTTTGGCTTCCAAACTGATTAGGGGAAAAGAGGCTTCTTATTTCAACTGTCAAAAGAGACAGAATCATTCTTTTGGTAAAGCCTCCCTCCACGGACTTTTCCAATTGTAACTCAAGCTTCTGTGTCAATTTTCTCTTTTTCACTTTCTCTCTCTCTCTCTCTCTCTCTCTCTCTCTCTCTCTCTCTCTCTCTCTCTCTCTCTCTTCTCTCTCTCTCTCTATATATATATATATATATATATATATATATATATATATATATATATATATATATATATATAGTATACATATATGTATATACATATATACTCTTATATATACAAAAGAAATTCTTTAGCTGCCTGAATTATAACCTGAGGACTGACCGAGTCCAGGTTTCTCTCTCCCTCCCCTCTCTCTCTCTTCTCTCTCTCTCTCTCTCTCTCTCTCTCTCTCTCTCTCTCTCTCTCTCTCTCTCTCTCTCCCTCTTCAAATTTATTTTTCTCCTTCAGTAGCAAAAAAAAAAAGCCATTCAAAGTTAGTTTCTGTCAATGCCAATAAAAAATACTATTCTTATCCACCTTTTCCATTCCACTCTGCTCTCGAGTAAATATTCCTACTTCTCTTCTCCTCCCACACTTCTTGTATTCCTCCTCCTCCTCCTCCTCCTCCTACTACTTCAAGTGGCGCGTGCACTTGGGCACTTCTTTTGAAAAAAAGAAAAAAAGTGCTCTCTACGAGGGCCCTTCAGGTAACAATGCCCCCAAGGCTCCGCTCTACTACAGCCGATATCAGGGAATGAGAGACACACAGAATGGATTGGGGCTTCAAAGTGCTCGCTAATGATCAACGAATCTCTTCTGCCAACAAAGCCGTTATTATTGTTAAAGTATTGCTTTCGTCTGGGTCTGAGACGTTTCTGATGTCTTCTGATGGGCTTAGGTTGCTCCACGAGTCTTTAAAGACGCCTGCACGTGGACCTATATTCTCTCCCACATACAAACACACACCCACACTCACACACACACACACACACACACACACACACAAACAAATATTATGTGGATGTCTCTATAATGTGCTAGCAGCTAACAATTAAATATTGAGATGTTGGAATAACTTTTCTTTAGTAAAATCTACTGTACTTATGTGTGCTTGAAACTTACAGTGTCTTGGATGTGAGTTCAAGTCCGCCTTGAAGAATGAAATTTATTCTCTAATTTAATTTCCAGCTACACTAACCTTCACAAACACACAAACAATTACACACACACACAAACATGCATATATTGTGTGAGTATGTGAAATGGGTCTAGCAATTCAATTATTTAATCGACTGCAACTTATTTTCTCATTTAATTTCCAGCCACTGTAATCTTCACAAACACATGCACACATACACATTCATGCATATATTACGTTTGTCTTTGTAACGCGGTTAACAATTCAATTATTTACTGAGAGAATAAATTTTCTACCGTGAAGTGCTCTGTAACTATGTTAATAACGTTTCACCAAAAGAACAGTAACTGATTTCCTATCCTAGCCATAGTCATGTTTTCAGTGATATGTAGCAATTAAAGTCCATAAGACAAGTATCAGGAATGTAATTATGACGAAAGAAACCAAGTAAACGTAATCAAATACTCTAACGCTTACCTTTTAGGTACTAAAGCCTAATATTTGATATAATCTCTTGGAATATTTTTGGCCTCAAGCGGAACATTCCTCCCCTAAACATGTTCTGCAAAAACTTCAAAGGCATCATTGCATTGCAAGAAACGCTCCTCTGGCCTCATGACCTTGCCATCTGCCATTCAGTGCATGAAGATTTCAGAGCTTTCTCCACCTCATCGATGCAAGTTACAGTTCACATTGTACCCGGTCGCCCGAAAGGGGGCCTTTCTTTCCTGTGGCACAAATCGTTAGACAATATGGTGAATATATTGATCTATAGGGTTGATAGATTGCTGGGGCTTCAAGTGACAGTAGGGGACTCTAAGATCCTAATAATTAATGTTTATATGCCCTGGGATAAGACCCATAATTTTGGTCAATACTGCATAATCCTAGGTGAGTTACACAGTATTATTCACGATTCTACTGCTGACCATATTTGTATAATTGGGGACCTTAATTCTCACCCCACAAAACAATTTGATAACGAACTTACTCGCTTCTGTCAAAATCACGCTCTCCAAATTAGCGATGTAATGCTCCTCCCTCCCTCCTCCTATACGTATGTGCAAAATAGAACGGACACAATTACAGCCTCCTGGCTGGACCACTGCATCACTTCCCCTCAACTTCACGATTCTGTTGTGACCAGCAACATTCGCTACGATCTTGCAATGGGCTATGATCACATCCCCTTACAGGTATCATTCAGTACACCACCCCTCCCTACCGTGAACCACCCTGATCGCCCACCTACCGTTACCTGGGATTTTAAAAACCAGCAGAAAACCAGATCCTTTAGGGAAACCACGGAAACCAGGCTGCGGTCAATAGCTCAACCGGCAGACGCCTTACCGTGCACTAGCAAAATGTAGAAATGGCCTTCAAAGGAGAGATCTGAAAGAATTCTATTCGAATATCATTTCCGCAATGCTTGCCTCTGCCAGGGATACCTTTGGATCTCGTCAAGGTAACTCTCGTAATATACCTGGATGGAATGACTTGGTTAAAGATCTATATACACATTCACGAGAAATGTTTTTTACTTTGGAGGCAAAATGGAAGTCCGAGGGAAGTACACTTTGCACTGTTGATGAGGCAGGCGAGAGCGCAGTTCAAACTTGCCCTTAAGCACTGCAGACTGAATGAAAAGCAACTAAGAGCTGATGGAATGTCTAAAAAACTAGAATCTGGCGATTACCCTCGTCTTTGGAAAGACACTGAATCCCTAAATCCCAAAACTAAAAAGCTATCACAGAGAGAAGGAGAAGCCGTCGGTGACGAGGTTATCGCAAGAATGTGGGGTGATCACTTCAGCACTGTCCTGCATTACATAAACGATCAAGACTCCCGAAGGGATGTAAATAACCTCCTTACTGATAATATTCAGTTTCATTTCGACCATCGTATTACGCCAGGTAACACCAACGAGGCCATAAACAACCTACCTTATTATAAATCGCCCGGCTGCGATGGTCGACCTGCTGAAACTTTCAAATTCTGCCATCCGATAATTTACATGTTTTTAGCTGCTCTATTCAATGCGTGCATAATTCACCAGTTTCTCCCAGACTCCCTACTCTTAGTTCACTTAATACCATTAATAAAAAACAAGCTAAAGGATGCAGCTGACCGTGGCAATTATCTCCCGACTGCAATTACTACAATTGCGTCGAAGATACTTGAGTCCGTTCTTCTAGTGAGACTTCTCCCCTTTCTACACACGACGGAAAACCAGTTCGGCTTTAAAGCAAACCACTCAACCGACACCTGCATCTGCATCCTGAAAGAATTGTTGAACCTATCAACAGCCTCTCCTGTTTTCCTAGATGTGAGAAAAGCATTTGACAGAGTAAACTACCTGAAGCTCTTGCTGAAGCTGCACAAACGAGGCACACCTCTATATCTAATTGGCATTTTATGTTGTTGGTTCTCCAAACAGCAATTCTGTGTCAAATGGGGTAACGTACTGTCGTACACCTCCGGCTCCCTAAACGGGCTCCGTCATGGGGGTATTCTCTCTCTACATCTGTGCACAGATGCCCTGAATGTCAAACTGAACTCACTCCCAATCGGATGCACTACCAACGAAACAACAATAAACAACCTCTGTTACGCCGACGATATGGTTCTGATTTCCCCATCAGTGCAAGGTCTCCATCGACTCATCGACACCTGCCGCCAATATTCAGAGGAACGAAACCAAGACCCAGTGTATGTCGCTGCTCCCGAGATCGCTGAAGCATATTGCAGAACCACAAATTTTCCTCGGAAATCATCGCCTGGAATTCGTGCTTGAATTTCCGTATTTGGGCCACATTATCACGGACGGCCTAAAAGATACGGCAGACATAGAACAGAGGCGTCGTAAACTATGTGCAACTGGCAACATGATTGCAAGGAGGTTTGCCTTCTGTCACCGAGACACGAAACTGCTGCTCTTCCGCTCGTACTGCTACAGTATATATGGGTGTTCCCTTTGGACGAACCGTACCCGAGAGATCATGAGACATATCACTGGTGTTCACAGTGACATTCTGAGACGCCTCACAAACACTCCTCGCTATCACTACGCCACGCAGATGTTCAGAGAAAACCGCCTGGATGATTCAAAAGCATTGTGAGGCGAACAATGTCCAGTCTGATCACCCAACTGAGAAACAGCAGCATCCTAATTAGTGAGGCAAGAAGAAGATCCAAATTGTGGGAAAGATGCGATACTGAGGCGTCTGTTCCTTAAACTGACTTATTCTGTATTTTTGCAATTATGAAGTGTAATCTCCAGAATCTGTCATTATTATTATTATTATTATTATTATTATTATTATTATTATTATTATTATTATTATTATTATTATTATTATATTTCTACGTTTCTTGTTACTATTGGTATTTCCCTTTCTTATTATTACTGTGATTAATATCACTGTAGAGCTTTGCAATTTTCAATATTCGTATTTAGCATTCTGGACCTGACTTCTTTAACCACCTAAGGTCCCCAGACGGAAATTAATCGTCTGCAACCTGTATTTTTAATTGTTATAATTTTAAATATTTTTTATTATTATTCTCCATGTAATTACTGTCATTACCATTATTACGAATTCTACTTTTTCTACTTCTTCAGCAACTGCGTGGAGACTGCCGATTATTATTTTTATCATGTTATTTTAATTATCTAGATTGTGTGTATTATATTTGTATATTCCATGTATATGGCTCTGAGCTGCAATAAAGGATATTATTATTATTATTATTATTATTATTATTATTATTATTATTATTATTATTATTATTATTATTATTATTATTCAATAAAGGATATTATTATTATTATTATTATTATTATTATTATTATTATTATTATTATTATTATTATTATTAGAGAAACAAATCCACAGTTATGTATATGTACATATATTTAAAGATAAATCAATACATGTACATTTACATAAGTGTGGATTTGCTTCTCCATTTTAAGACTCATGCTACTATGAGTATTTTTTAATCTTATTATTATTATAATATTCTGAAATCCTACGACCTTAACACAAAAATATCCCAGACTTCACCACATTTATCACTTCTCCCACTAAATAATCGACAAAGGGATGTGGATAAACACAACTTTAAACAACCTCCAAGACTAAGTCAAGATACTGATATCATCAGAAGGAAAGTGTTAACTTGTACATGTCAAATGCTTCAGGGCGTAAGCCTCTTATCGACGTTTATTGAATGTAATATCAGAAACGATAAATTTCATTTCCTAGATGAGATTCTCATTTGATAGAATGTGTGTATGTTTTCCATAATGATGATGGGATGCCCATAACAGATAGTGATGATAGTTGTTGAGAAAGTGTTGAATTAAAATAGAAATTAATTAACGTTTATATATACATGTATATATATATATATATATGTATATATATATATATATATATATATATATATATATATATATATATATATATATATATATATATATATATAAACGTGTTACTAATAATTTCTATTTTTTCAGAATTTTTCAACAACGACCATCGCTATACATTATGGGCAACCCACCATCATTATAGAAAACATACGCATATTCTATCAGATGAGAAACTCATCTTGGAAATGAAATTTATAATTTCTGTTGTTACAATCAATAAACCTCGATAAGAGGTTTACGCCCTGAAGCATTTAAATATATATATATATATATATATATATATATATATATATATATATATATATATATATATATATATATATATATATATATATATATACAGGTGTCCTTCAAGTCTCTTTACAGTTTAAAAAAAATATATTGCAGAAGCCACTGATGAGATGTCTTAATCAAATTGTCCTATGCACTCAGCAGTTATCAAAGTTTTTAATCACATTACATTTGTGTATTTCAGGTACCTTGTTGGTGAAACAGGTACTGTTAAATGAACCCATAAAAAATGGCTACTCCTCAAGATAAGGCATAATTGTGTCATGGTTTATTGATGCAAAACTGAATAAGCAGAGTGGCCGACCAAGAGCATCTGAAGAAAGCATCGATCGTGTAAGACAAGCCTTTGACTGTTCTCCTACAAAGTCCATCCACACTGCTGCCAGACACTTCTAGCTACCACGTTCAACAGTGTCAAAATTCCTATACAAGAACTTGCGATTGTATACTTACAAAGATACGGAACATCACTGATCTCAAGCAAAAGATCACTGATGCCATTGCCACCACTGATGAGGCTATGCTACAGCAAACATGGCAAGAAATCGAGTACCGTCTTGATGCACTTTTTGCAATTAATGGTGCCCATATAAAGGTGTGTGAAATATGGAAAAAACTTCAAGATCTACTCCTCATTTTGTAATAATTTCCACATGTTTGTGTGTTCATTTGCTTTTGTAATATATTTTTATATTGTAAAGAGACTTTATGGACACCACCCTATATATATATATATATATATATATATATATATATATATATATATATATATATATATATATATATATATATATATATATATATATATATATATATATATATATATATACATTCATTATGGTCCAATTAAATATTCACTAGATAATCAACTGCATATCTATTACAGAATGGACTGATCCTAAATTTATTGGTGTCTTAAGAGTTGATATCAAACGCACGGAACCTTTTAAATTACGAATATCTTATAGAGCATGAACTGTAGATCTTCTAATGAATAGGTCTTCATTTGCACAATGCCTGTGAAACATATATAACAAAAACCACGTTTGCCAAATTACGAAAGTAATGTTAACTAGGCAAAAACATTAAGTGACATCATTGCTGAGTTGCCAGATGTCGCAACACAAAATTCACGAGGCCAGCTGTACAGGAGTGTTTCGATTTATTTCTATAAAAATTATGAAATATTTGATACAATAAGAATCTGGATCTATTTCTGATATACAAAGAGTTTAAGGGCTTATTCTGTATATTCAAAATGTCATTCACATTTATAATTCCACGAAGCAACGATATTCATAAAAGATTTGTTTACGTTGAATTCATTCTGAACACGTAAATACTCAGAGACACAAATCTAATTTCTTAAGCCTGACTGATTGTGAAAGGATTTCAACTTGTTTAATAACTGTATCAGGTGTCCTTCTCTTAGTAGAGAATGTTAGAAGTTCCCTTTATTATCTTGGTAACAAATGCACATTTAAATGTTGCAGTATTATGTAATCGAAGGATATAAATAAAAATTTTCTTCATATTTGTGTTTTTCAATATTTTTTTGGTCTTACTGATATTTTGGTTGATAATTAAATATACGTTGTTTTGACTAGGCAAGTATTTGACCTTGCAAATATATTCTTTTGGAAAATGTTTTAAAAATGCATGGACAAATTTGGCAGAGGTGAGCTTTATGTAAATTTGGAATCCAGGTCAACAATTAAGAGCCCAGCACCTCACGGCGATTACAAAAGACCCACCGTCCCTTGGCCCTACCCCCCCAACCACAACTGAAAAAAAAAAATCCACGCGACTTATAAAATTAACTTTCACTCGCAGAGACCTGAAAACAAACAAAAGGGCGATAAAATGAATTCATTTATTGTGGGTTTTTTTACGCCCGCTAATCAGCAATCCGAAAGCGCGCGCTCTAACTTCCTCTTCTACGAAATGCTTAATAAGACAGCTGCGCCGAGCCGTCTCACGATTGTGACAGGCCCCATTTGCATTTAAATGGAGTTTTACGGGATTTTGAAATGCAGGACCTTTTTTTTTTCCACTAGTGCGCATGCACACGTCTCATGTCTGCCTGTCTGTCTGAGTTTCTGTCGGACGGACGAAATGGAAAAGAGAAATAAAATGAGAATTTATTTTGCACCGGGTCCTTATTTTCCTATTTTGCGCCTCTGAGTTTTATAAATAACTTCGTTAATATATTCCCTTCTTTCTCAACATTTAGTAGTGTTTAGTGACAGAGGGTGGCTCCGCAGAGACTAAAAACAGTGGTCGCTGCCACATTCATACGGATGCATTATTAGCAAAACTTCGGTAGCATCAGCCACTTTCTGCATCGACAGGAAAGCTTATCAGCAGCTTGTCAAGTTCTCCTACAACACGGCACTATTCACCTATACTACCTTTCAACAGAGCTCATTTTTTAACCACTTGTGCACGCCAGTAATCCTCAAAAGTTTAATTTCTCTTATGCAAAATATACTATTCAGATCACTCATGTCAACATCTTCGACTTTTAGGAAAGACAAGGAAAGAGTGACCAGTTGTTAGTGAAAGATCTTATTGCCATTGCCCTTAATTATTTTAACCACAGCTGATGGTTTTGTCTGCAAGTCTGTTTCAATACTGGTTCCCTCAGTATAAGACTTCCTGTGGTATGAGAGAGGAGGCCATTACTGCTTGTTCCAGCTTCCTAAAGTCTGTATCTCTGATTGTACATTAATTTGATTTGTTCAGGTTGTCAGCTTGAGATATCAATTTTAATTATTTTTTGAGTTTCATCGAACAACGCTTGGTTATATGTTACACTGACCTGTTTTGCCCTATATGAACAGGAGTCCTTTGGGACACCCATTTTTCGAAGTCCCAGATGCTGACCTAAATAACATTTTTATTTTTCATTTCTTTGCTTGGTGCATTTGCTTTTCGATTTTTTTTTTTTTGGCACATCTGACCTTTTACTGTGGCATCAAGGCTGTGCTGAGATTTCGCAACTGGAATAATTGTAAGTTGGTTGTCAGTTTTGTTTTCAGAAATTTTATGCAGTCTTTTGTTTTTTTCTATTTTTGTTTTGTTTGGCATGTCAGCCTACGTATTCTTACGTTGCTAGTTCAATAATTAATTCTATATAAAGGTTTCTAATTTCTGTGCAAAATAAATCACAATCTACTTTTATAAACATCAAGTGATTGTTTTGTATTCTCTTTATCTTTGATATTTTTGCATTTCTGATAATTTGTGAATGCATAATACGGGTATTCTGAGATCGGCCAGGATATTAAGTAAAGTTCTTTCCACAACACTGGGGTACTTAGAAATCTGCTCAGTCACGTGTGTGGTCACAAGACGGTACGTTTCGAAATAACTCTAGTTATTTAATTTGTGGGCGTTTTCTTTGAGACGTCTTCCCAAATTCTGCTCTCGAGGTCACCTTGTTCTCCTGTCCCTCAGCCTCCCGCCTCTCTCTCTCTCTCTCTCTCTCTCTCTCTCTCTCTCTCTCTTTCTATATATATATATATATATATATATATATATATATATATATATATATATATATATATATATATATATACACATACACACACACATATATATATACATATACTTGTCACAACTGTATTTAATTTGTGCTTTCGTTTTTTTAATAAGGTCACCTTGTTCTTCTAGGTTGGAAATGAGCTCTGTGAAAGTTCTCTCTCGCTCTCTCTCTCTTTATTTCACACAACTGTATTTAATTTGTGCTCTCGTTTTTTTTTTTAAAGAGGTCACCTTGTTCCCCTGAGTTGGTGTGTTCTGTGGAAGTTCCCTCTCTCTCTCTCTCACTCTCTCTTTCTCTCTCTCTCTCTCTCTCTCTCTCTCTCCATGCAAGAGAAACTTAATTGTCTCGCTCCCTTCCCACTTCTAGTCATCTCGGAAAAGCCCTTCCTTGACACCAGACTACCACCCTTCAAGAATTGTTATCTCGTCCCCTTTTATATCTGACTGGGGTCTCTCTCTCTCTCTCTCTCTAACGGTCATTCTCCCACGATCTCGGCACCTCATTACCCCCACGGTTTAATACTCAGACTCGGGACTTCCGCCACGAAATCTACTACTTCTCTCTACTCTCATTCCAGACTGACTTCATCTTCCCGCCCTCGCCCGATATGATTATCGAGTTTCTTGTTCTCGGAGGAAATGGCATCGTTCTCTTATTCTTTGGGCTCTGGGATTCTTTGCTCAGTGCGGATTTTATGCCTCTCCTACCAGCTCGTAAAAACGATATACAACTCTCACCCCTTTCTTCCGATTCTCTCTCTCTCTCTCTCTCTCTCTTTCTCTGCATTTGAGTTCCAGTATTCAGGCTCTAATGTTCAATATTTCTCTTCCCGTGCGCTGCCAACTATGGTTCAAGGGAGTTTTATTTTTTATTCAATTTTTTTTTGGCAGAGGGGATAAGCACATATCTTATAAAGATACTATGCAGTTTAGTTGCCAAACGTTTCACTGAATATTAAAGATACAGTGTATAACTGTTTCTTTCATTCAAGTTTATCACTTTTAATTCCTCGCAGACAAAAGCAGGTCACATAATTTTATTTCTCATAAGTGTTTCTTCATTATCACTCAATTATCGTCATTTTAGTTCATTATTTAACTTTGCCCAAAGATTCCTTTGTCTCTTCAGGCTGGGGAGGTTTACAAAAGGTTAAAGTTTAGGGCATAATCTCAATCTATTGCAAATATAACATGCTACAGTTATGTTAAATTTCTTTTCAGAAAACTACGCTGCAAAGCTATTCCTTAAAGATGCTTTTTGATATTTTATTTTCATCCCCAGATTTCATGCCAAGAGATTGAATTCAGATCATATTCTGCTTCCATAATTCCTCAAAACGAATATTATTTTGAATTTTTTTTTATGGAAATGAGTTTACTTTCAATATATATCCAAAGCATTTAGCCTTGGAAAACGGTTGTATGGGTGATCGCCTAAAAGCTGTGACTAATACTTGGATTTTATATCACTAAAATGTTGGGCATAAATTTCTATCACTGTAATCTTTATATTTTTTTTCTAGGCAATTCATAAGGCGAAGGTTCCCCTGGTTTTGTGATACGGGAAAATCTGTTTTATGATACAGCCTATTGTGTGGTTCTAAATTCGGGTTTCATTCCAGTGCAACGTTTCAAATGGCTCATTTGTGTGTCCTTTCTTATTTTCCGCGAGAGAAATAGAATGGATATATGATATTACACCAAAAACAAAACATATTACATGTGGGAAAGTTCCCACACACAGATACAAGTGTCTGTGCGTTTTTGTGTGTGTGTGTGTGTTTTTTTTTTTACTTTTGTATTTATACTTTTATAGCCAAATCTATCAAGACTAAACTGTTCCTCATCCTTTTTCATACTTTGTCCAAAATGTCTCTATCTTTGAGATATAAACTATGCCATTAAATGGTTTTCATATTTGTAATTTTTTTTTTTGTTATTTTCTGGGGTGCTTCCAATTTTTACCGAGTCGTTTTGCGCGGATTTTTTTAGTATTTAAATGAACCCCAAAATTGGTCAATTGTACGATACGAAAATATTGTAATAGTGAATCTTTTGTGATTATGGAAGTATTGTACTTTTGTAGCCAATAAAATACTTATCTATCTATCTATCTATCTATCTATCTATCTATCTATATCTATGTATCTATGTATCTATCTATCTATCTATCTATCTATCCATCTATCTATCTATCTATGTAGCTACTCTGAACCACCAGAATGAAAAAAGCTTCAACACTCGTAATAACACCTCTCTGCCATACACTTAAATATAGTATCTTAGCGATAAATCATCACAGATTCAGGCAATCGCCCCTTTTTTCCATGTTGCTATTTCATGTTTTCACTCTGTTTACTTATGGGATACCCTTATTCACTGGCAGGTTGGCAATCTCGCTCCTCATAACATGATTTTAAAATTCCTTCTTTTCTACATTTGGTCTTTTGACATATTTTGGGAGTCGAAATATCTATTCTTACATGTGTTCTCTGCAATTCTAAGTTGACTATTGTCCCTGAACCAAACCTAGATGGCATGAGTTCGAATTCAGGTCTTGGTGGAAATATCTCTCACATTTAATTCCTTATGGGCTCAGACATAATTATGTAAAACGTAAGTATTTTCACGTATATATGTAAATGTATACATACATACATATATATATATAATACACACACACACACACACACACACACACATATATATATATATATATATATATATATATATATATATATATATATACATATACATATACATACATACATACATATATATATATATATATATATATATATATATATATATATATATATATATATATATATATATATATATATATATATATATATATATATATATCTGTGTGTGCGTGTGCGTGTGTGTGTGTGTGTTGTATTTCGCCAATCTTCATAATGATTTCCTAGACTTTACTTTCTATTATCAAGAAAAATAGTAATTACCTCTTTTTAAAAGCACCACTTGAAATATTATTGCAGTTAATTATGCACTCAACAACATCATTAAAATAGTTCTGGTTTCATCTGCTTGCCAAGAGCAAATTATACTCGAAAATTTCATAAAAACGAAAAATCGAACGCAGTTTTACACTGAAATTTATATCTTAAAGAATTTACATTGTTATATAATTTCAAATATAAATAACAATATATTTTAAGATAATTATCTAAAATTACCGAACAGGACATTTATAATAAAAAAAATGGAAATAATGACAATAATCTTGTGCAACACATTCCATTTATCTATTTAAAAAAAATAGGCATCATTTACAATAAAGCCATTTTCGTTCCAGGACAAACATTACATATATACAGTACATTATATATATATATATATATATATATATATATATATATATATATATATATATATATATATATATATATATATATATATATATATATATATATATATATATATATATATATATATATATATATATATATATATATATATATATATATATATATATATATATATATATATATATATATATATATATATATATATATATATATATATATATATATATATATATATATATATATATATATAAGTCATCTTATTAAACATACTATCATGCACTACAGCGCAACACTTAAGGCGACAAAAGCTCATCACTGTATTTCAAACATCTCTTTGGACACATTACAATTAGCCCACTGTACATATCAGCAGCCAGCCAGCCAGCCATAACATGCAAACACCGTGAACAATTCATTCTCAATATTATTTTTGACATTCCCTTGACGAATATTATTATTTAATTTTACAGAAGAGTTGGAATAAATAAAAAGAAGAAGAAGAGAGAACTGTGTGGTATAAAGATTCCTGAACCATGACGAACGAATGAATAGGTTATTCATTGATTGCTATCATCAATTTGCATTCTGCTTGAGCCACTGAATAAAAATGATTCATTTTCCTCTGCTGTTATTGTTGTTACTTCATGTTTTTCATCTTCGAGTGGTTGAATGAGTGTTAGAAAATTATCAGAACAAAAATTATTACACCTGTTCACCTAAGTCTCATATGAACTTTCTTCTGGCTAATTGAAATCAACTCTTAGAACAGAGGTTTCTGATAAATTCTCATCATTAATCAGATGAGGCTAACAATATATATTCCTATGTAAAACGCAGGGAGAGGTATTTAATGAAAGTGGTTCTGCCTAAACAACTGCTCAATCTTATCTTTATTTTATTTTTGAATCTGGTTTATGTGGAGTAAAATGTGTTTAATATACTGTCTTTAAAAAAGTTTCTGTACATCATAAGGTATACAGTATATATTTTATATAAGGCTTTATGAATATTCATATCTTTAATAGCTTTAATCTGTGCATAAGCCCAAAAAAGTTTTGATAAAAGAAAAATTACCTGAGACACATCAAGTAAAAAAAAATATATATAGTGTGGCTTGTGGCAAGTGCATAATATTTAGACAGCGATGCTCATTTATTTTTCGTGTTTACGACTGATGTCTCCTCGTAGTTTTAGATTCTGCTTTTAAACCTATATATATAAATGTTTTTGAGCTTGAAGACAAGAGAGGTGCTTGTGTGGAGAGAGACTGGACTGTCTAATTCTATTGGGTGGAAATCACATACTTACTTATTCCGAGAGGGATCTCTGAAAAGATGAAACGATTAGATGCATCGATTGGACTCTCTTTGGAGCAGAATAAGGGAGAAAGAAGAAGGAGACGAAGAAGAAGAAGAAGAAAAAGGTTCCTTTTTATGCCCTCCAAGCGTCCGCCAAAAGATTTGTTTACAAACAACGAGTGAAATATTCCCCAGAACAGAGGACTGGCTCTTACCCTCAGTCAGAATGCAGTAACCGCTTTTCTTAACCTAAATTGACTGAGATGTCTTTATCAGAGGCTGGAAGGCACAATGAAGGACTGTTAAAGAAGGAATGTTAAGTGATAAAGGGAGTTACAAGGAAGAATTACTTTAGATATTAACAGTTATGAAATAATTTTTAACTGTGTAGAAATGGGGGGTGGGGGATTTTTTCCTAACTAACTGTCCGTTTTTAGCACATTGCGGTTACTTCGTATTCATTTTAGGAAATTAGTTGAATTTATTTGACTGGAAATAAAGATTTTGATTTATACAGGCTGACTGATTAGCAGTAATTTAGACAAATATTGAAATACTGGAATATTCAAATACCCAGCATCAGCGTATGTTGTTTAGACGTACAATATATATCTGAAAATATACAGTATATATAAAATATTTTAGGTAAACAAAAATCTTTCTTCTGTGAAGCAGTACAATTTTTTATCGTATTTATTATATAAACCACCTAACTGAACAACCTCCCTATACGGTTTAAGGTTCATACGACAACAGAATGGTATTTTGATGGAAAAAAAGTTCAGAGATAAGTGAAGTCTTATTTGGTCATTTGGGAAATTAAGAATTCCTCCAATCAAGACGAGGTATTTGAGACTATGAAAAGGGTAGCTGTTTTAGGACTGACGTCTTATCTCTCTGATGTATTGATCAAAAGCCCTAGATAGCAGAATCTAATTACTCTTTTAAACTGTTTAAATCACAGTCAGAAACAATTTAACAATTAAATGAATATGCCCAAACTCATAGCCACCACAAATGCCCCTTTGTTATTTAGGTAAGAAAATGAAACGGGTTTAAAATGACGTTGAAATAGACTGATTAATTTTTAGCTTTCCAAATAAAATGTCTCCTTTTAGCAGGATGCAAATTGATGCTAACTGGTCTGAATTTATTCGAAATGAGTGTAAATGGTTTGGAATACATGGGATACAGATATGGAAAACAAAATACCTAGATTCTGTAACTAAGTCAACCAAAGGTTAGGACTGGAAAAAATTTTAATTAAGTTTAACGTAACATTCAAAAATACGTTCGACTCTTCAAGTTCTATTCATTTTCCAAGGTACTTCTACCTACATAAAACTCATGCAGGAGATTTTTAAAACATACAGAAGGGTAATTAGAAATTATTATACATGAAAGTCACCATATGTGTTAATTTATTATATTTGTTTATTTATTTATGAATTATACATACATCATTTACACATAGAACGTTCAGTAGAGAGCTTTTTAAAAAAACTATTTAATTCATCAAGTATAAACGCTAAGAATCACCTCTATAATAGTATAAAAAAATTGGTCACTCTAACTTCAATTCGATACCTTAACAGGACTATGGGGAGCCTGCATATCACTGGCATCTCACCTCATAACTGTTAATCCTTTTTTTGTCTACATTCTGAATTTCATTCTGAGTTCCAGAATCTCTTTCCTTATCACATGGACTTGTCAACAATTGTCACTAAGTGTTGTGATAACATTGTTAAGTAGGCGAGGATATGACGTATCTGATAATGATAGATAATTCACGTTTTTATATGAAAAAACAAAAGAAATTTTACACGAAAACGCTCCAGAAAAATGCGAAAATGCCCATGTTCTTTTTTTTTTTTTTGGTATAGTTTAGGGGACAACAGTAAGTCTAGGTATGATATATACGATGTGCCAGTGATGTCTGTGTGGGGTTTGATCACAGATAATGGAATATACAAAATCAGCATAAAAAATTAATGTTATTATAAATATTATTATAGGTACATTTGTGTGATTTAATGGTATTTCAAAATGTTTAGTTATTTCATACATTCATTAAAGTTTCCTGTCTTTGTAGTAATATAATCTTAATAAAAAGAATCAGTAAAAATGATACTTGTCGGAATACAAATATAAGTATTTTCAGACGGAAGGAAAATGTTAAGAGGTGATATATAAATATATATATATAAATATATATATATATATATATATATATATATATATATATATATATATATATATATATATATATATATATATATATATATATATATATATATATATATATATATATATATATATATATATACTGTATATATATATATATATATATATATATATATATATATATATATATATATATATATATATATATATATATATATATATATATATATATATAATTAATTAAAGGTGAGTTAAAAAATAGAAATATACTACAAAAGAAACAAGAAGGAATACCGCCCATTACCAACAACTAACGCGCACGGAATGAAAGCTTAAGGCTTAATAATTATCTCCCTAATTCGTTATAAAATGCAATAATTCACTTATTAATTATTTCCACCCAAGCTGTAATTTTTCTTAATTGCTTCCTCCATTCTCACAAGACAAAGATAATGATGATGATTCTTCTGAAAGAGTTACAACATTTCAAGTAAGATTGTAATACCTTCCAGTCTTCGGAAACACCTTTAAGAAAATGGCTTGGCAGAAAGGGTTACACTTAATTATGCAAGACTTAGGGAACATTTCATTAATCTGTTTGCCTGGCAGACAATGCAACATACGCAACATTTGAGAGAAACACTTGCAACATGAGGATTTTGTCAATCTCATTTAATATTTGTCTACATAGTGTAGCAAAGTTATACAAGAATTACAGAGCACTTTTTGCGTGGCACTTAATGCAACATACGCAACACTTGAGAGAAACACTTGCAAGAGGAGGATTTTGTCAATCTCATTTTTTACATAGTTTAGCAAAATTATAAAAGAATTAGAGAATAACTGATCTTTCTGCTTGGTACTTAATGCAACATACGCAACACTTGAGAGCAACACTTGCAAGACGAGGATTTTTGCCAACCTCATTTAATATTTGTCTACATAGTTCAGCAAAATTATACAAGAATTAGAGAACCATTAATCTTTTTTCGTGGCACTTAATGCAACATACGCAACACTTGAGCGAAACACTTGCAAGACGATGATTTTGTCAATCTCCTTTATTTTTACATAGTTTAGCAAAATTATACAAGAATTACAGAACACTTAATCTTTTTGCGTGGCACTTGAAGAAACATAAGCAGCATTTGGAACGCTTGCAAGATGAGCACTTTGTCAACTTATGTTTTTCTAAACTCTTTAGCATAACTAACTCTAACTTGCATCCACAAATTTCATGCAATGTTATTCTGGATTTCGTAAAATAGATCCTTTTACACCTTAGATATTCTAAACGGGCGGGATTTAGAAAACACCTGATGCAATATATGTAACACTTGAAGCACATGCAAGTTATACATATATTGCATCAGGTGTTATATATGTAACACTTGAAACACGTGCAAGATGAGCACTTTGTCGACTTATTATTTCCTGAACTGTTTAGCAACACAGACCCCAATTTGCAATCACAGATCCCATGCAGCTTTATTCAGGATTTCGTAAAATACATCTTTTCACAAATTACAATTTCTAAACGGACGGGATTCAGTACCATGCTATCTAATTTAGATGCTAAACGTTGAGGACAATGCTTACGGCAAACGTTCGTTTCGTAAACGTGCAATTCAGTGAACGTTTTGCTTATAACTGTTCTAGAGATACACGGGTCATGCTGTACTGTCATTATCATAATAAAGCTATAATTTAGGTCCTGTGACTTTCATGACATCTTAATGACGCATATAAGTGCTCATAAACTATCAAGCTATATTCTGAAGAGATAGGTCAGAGTAGATTATGACCATAATTTAACTTTTGACCAGAAATAATATTAACTTTTCTTGATGAGTAGGCTAATGTAAGAAAATTAGATTATTTTCGACGTTCTGTACGTACATACATACATGCATGCATACATACATACATACATACATACATACATACATACATACATACATACATACATACATACATACATATACATGGAAAACTCCAAAACACTGTCTAGCTATAATAAATTCCCATAAAAAAAAATAATGTGTTTAATACCAAATATATATTAACATATTCGAAAAGTTAAAACCTAAATGAATAATAACACCCCAGTAACTAGTTATAATGTCGTGTTACTTCAAAGAATCACACAGGATAAACCGTGCAGGGATAGAAAACCTTCATCAAACCAGCAATCAGATAAAGAGAACTGTCTTTTAATGTCAGGAGCAAAGGCAGTCGGTCGGAAAATCCCCAAATTAACATTCAGATATTCCCCGATTACGCAAAGCCGACTTCATGCACGCATAAGCCAGCAGATGGCTTCACATTTACAGAACGGACTCTGGAACAGCGTAGACAAGGGCGCCTGGAGAGAGAGAGAGAGAGAGAGAGAGAGAGAGAGAGAGAGAGAGAGAGAGAGAGAGAGGAGGAGGAGGAGGAGCAACTCACAGAGCATGTTAGCCAATCATATCCTGTTTTTAAAATGACAATTTTGAAAACTCTTTACTAAACACTGAGGAGTTACTGAGCTGAGCAATGACACACACACATACACAAACACACATATATATCATTGACAATATTAACAAGAGCAGTAAGGTGGGGTATGTTCATTAATTTAAAACTTGTAAGCCATCGCATCCTGTTAATGAAAATTTACACGAGTTCTGTCCAGTTCTTTATATAAAAACTCATACTTTAATATTCGAAAGTTATTATAATATTTAATGCTTGAAAAAGAATCTAAATCAGCACAAAAAAATTAAAAAAACGAGTCAAAGTTTAATATGCTGAAAACTATTTATACATTTGATTTAAATTCAAATAGGTACAGAAAACTGCAATTTCATTATATTCATTATACTATATAAATACGCCATATATAACTATTAAATAACCGTTTCTATTGATATAAAAGGCATTAAATATTCCCTTTAGGGTAACTAAGTAAATTAGCATTATAAATCGGATTACATAAAAAAAATGTAATCACCTTTAATAAGGACATTTCTTTTCGACAAATATCATAAAGTTCTGAACCAACCATTATTATTAGTACTGACTGGTAGATATAGTAATTAATTATTAATTATTTTGCTAAAATATTTGAGTTATATTCTAAATATCTGCCAGAACGGTGTAAGATGTCTACAAATAAAATATTATGAAAATTCTGGCCATGAGGCCTTTGTTTAATTCATTCTGTTTTTTTTATTTTCTTTTCATTTCATCAGATTTACGCGCTATTTAGAATGTGAGTTCTATTGATTTACCTAATGTAAGTTCCATTGGATTAGCAACTTTAACTGAACAGCATCTAACTATATATTTTAGTTAAAGAAATTATGGCAAGTACTTACCTTTACTTTTATAAAAAGGCATTTTTAATTATTTATAAGAACAACAAAGTATTAATTTAAAAATAAGGTTTTACAATCAACTCTATCAAAATTAAAGACACCGATACAGAAAAAGCTAACACCATACACTGATACACTTCATTTCATCTGTCTGTCAAATGCAGTTTCATTATTTAAATTGAATAGTACAAAAGGGTGTCTACTGGGATTAAATTTAAGCAGTTGAAAGGTAAATAAGAAAAAATACGTCTATGGCTAAAAATTTAAGCTCGTTTGAGAGTTTGAGCTAAGGGTATAATTAAGAGTATAGGGAAGACCACTTCCAGTATGGCGAAGTGGGTTTTGTAAACATCTAAA
>NC_089771.1:17442883-17445383 GCF_040412425.1 Macrobrachium rosenbergii | reverse complement strand
ACAACATTTCATTCGAATTATCCCTTCTGGAGTGAATAAGATGAAATCATCAACACACAATCACGTGTGGAACAGAAATAAATTTCTGACTCACGTCGGGATCGAACCCAGGTCTCTCAGGTGGAAAGCAAGGGCGTTACCCACTGGAGCCATACAAGTCTAAAAGAAGTTGGAACCCGAGAGCAACTGCCCCAAGGAATTACCTGGGCAAGCTAACTGCTTGCATACCAGCGAGTTTTCCCAACTTCCCCGACTCAGCAATGACCCAATAGACAACATTTCATTCGAATTATCCCTTCACAGTGAATAAAGATAGAAATCATCAACACACAATCACGTGGAACAGAATAAATTTCTGACTCACGTCGGGGATCGAACCCAGGTCTCTCAGGTGGAAAGCAAGGGCGTTTACCACTGGGCCATACAAGTCTAATAGAAGTTGGAACCTGAGAGCAACTGCACCCAGGAATTACCTGGGCAAGCTAACAACTTGCATACCAGCGAAGTTTTCCCAACTTCCCGACTCAGCAATGACCCAATAGACAACATTTCATTCGAATTATCCCTTCTGAGTGAATAAGATGAAATCATCAACACACAATCACGTGTGGAACAGAAATAAATTTCTGACTCACGTCGGGATCGAACCCAGGTCTCTCAGGTGGAAAGCAAGGGCGTTACCCACTGGCCATACAAATCTAAAAGTTGGAACCTGAGAGCAACTGCACCCGGAATTACCTGGGCAAGCTAACTGCTTGCATACCAGCGAGTTTTCCCCAACTTCCCGACTCAGCGTGACCCAATAGACAACATTTTCATTTCGAATTATCCCTTCTGAGTGAATGAATAGAAATCATCAACACACAATCACGTGTGGAACGAGAAATAAATTTCTGACTCACGTCGGGATCGACGGTCTCTCAGGTGGAAAGCAAGGCGTTACCCACTGGGCCACAAGTCTAAAAGAAGTTGGAACCTGAGAGCAACTGCACCCAGGAATTACCTGGGCAAGCTAACTGCTTGCATACCAGCGATTTCCCCAACTTCCCCGACTCAGCGTGGCCAATAGACAACATTTCATTCGAATTATCCCTTCTGTAGTGAATAGATGAAATCATCAACACACAATCACGTGTGGAACAGAAATAAATTTCTGACTCGTCAGGATCAGACCCAGGTCTCTCAGGTGGAAAGCAAGGGCGTTACCCACTGGAGCCATACAAGTCTAAAAGAAGTTGGAACCTGAGACCAACTGCACCCAAGAAAGAATTACCTGGGCAAGCTAACTGCTTGCATACCAGCGAAGTTTTCCCCAACTCCGACTCAGCAATGACCCAATGACAACAACATTGCTTTCCACACGAGAGACCTGGGTTCGATCGACGTGAGTCAGAAATTTATTTCTGTTCCACACGTGATTGTGTGTTGATGATTTCTATCTTATTCACTCAGAAGGGATAATTCGAATGAAATGTTGTCTATTGGGTCATTGCTGAGTCGGGAAGTTGTGGAAAACTCGCTGGTATGCAAGCAGTTAGCTTCGTCTGTGCTACGCGCGCAGTTGCTCTCAGGTTCCAACTGACTTGTATGGCCCAGTGGGTAAACGCCCTGCTTTCCACCCGAGAGTTTCGGGTTCGATCCCCACGAGTCAGAAATTTCTGTTCCACACGTGATTGTGTGTTGATGATTTCTATCTTATTCACTCAGAAAGGATAATTCGAATGAAATGTTGTCTATTGGGTCATTGCTGAGTCGAGTTGGGGAAAACTTCGCTGGTATGCAAGCGTTAGCTTGCCCAGGTAATTTCGCGCAGTTGCTCTCAGGTTCCAACTTCTTTGACTTGCGGCCCAGTGGGTAACGCCCTTGCTTTCCACCTGAGACTGGGTTCGATCCGACGAGTCAGAAATTTATTTCGTTCCACACGTGATTGTGTGTTGATGATTTCTATATATATATATATATATATAAATATATATATATATATATATATATATATATATATATATATATATATATATATATATATATATATATATATATATATATATACATACATGTGTGTGTATACACATATGAGAAACATCTCATAATTATTCCTAATTTCGAGAGGTGGCTGATTTCGGAGCTCTTCCGGCCTTTGAATATTGTATGCGCTAATTTGAATTCCGGTCATTAAACAAAAAAATATTCTATATTTCAGCTGCTCTCCACGCAATGCCAGGTTGGTAAAGGTTCTGATGTTTGAAAATAATCTTATTATGGTTTTATCATAATTTGGTTTGATTTTCATAATTTGGCGAAAGTTTAGACAATAATTTTATTGAAAATATGGTTTTCGTATGATGGGCTGACATTTTCCTTTATATAAATATATAAATGTATCTCCTTTCATGAGGATTTGTTCTCTCTCTCTCTCTCTCTCTCTCTCTCTCTCTCTCTCTCTCTCTCTCACGAAACGACTGACTTCTGGACACCTTCGCAAGAATACAAGTATATTCCT
>NC_089771.1:17420383-17430383 GCF_040412425.1 Macrobrachium rosenbergii | reverse complement strand
AATTCGTCATCCATCAGTCTTAATAAAGCTAATTATAATTAAAGGATGAGGTTTTATTTCAGAAATTAGCTACGTCAGTTTAGATTAAACGTTCAGGTTCTGGGGTACGTCTCTCTCTCTCTCTCTCTCTCTCTCTCTCTCTCTCTCTCTCTCTCTCTCTAGCTACCTAGCTCTATATCTACCTACAACACACTCTCCCTTTCTACCTATCTAGCTACAAAACTCTCTCTCTCTCTCTCTCTCTCTCTCTCTCTCTCTCTCTCCAGGATATGATACTACCGTGTTAACATTCCAACGAATATTTAAGAAATATTTCATACCCTCAAAAAGCATCATATTCCAAGTTATCTTCAGCATAACGAGTGGAAAGTATAAATTTTTGAAGAGCTACCTCCGCACGAGAGAGAGAGAGAGAGAGAGAGAGAGAGAGAGAGAGAGAGAGAGAGAGAGAGAGAGACGTCATTTTAACTTCCTCAAGTCCTACGTCGACTTGATTTCTCTACAGACACCAAGTTTCCAGTCCCACGGGATTGTCATGTGAGTGGTTAAAGTAGAAGGGCTTGTATAGTTTCGGCTATCTCCTCTCTCTCTCTCTCTCTCTCTCTCTCTCTCTCTCTCTCTCTCTCTCTCTCTCGCGTGCACGCAAACACACACACACATACACACATACACAAGCACACGCATTGCTCGAAGGTAATGCCAAGAGATACGAATAAAATAAAGATTGATGAGACTTGATAGGAATAGATTAAAAGTGAAAAGTAAAAAAAAAAAGAAAGGAAGAATGACCTAAAGTATCTTAATATTTTATGGTAATTCTGTTTCAAGTTCCAATATATTCAAATTAGAAATATTTGCTTTGGTGGGTTAAGTTCTAATATAAACAAATTAGAGCTAATTGCTTTCATGGCTTATCACGAAAGTATTCCTATCAACTTAATATTTTTACATTTTTCAACTTTTGTTTTTTAAAATACATCCTTCTACCTTCCTCTAAGTAATGCAATAATCCTGGAAGATATGTTTTACAGTCCTTGGATCAATAATCACACGATGTCAGTGGGACTATATCCGAAATTCTAGTCCGCTTCGTAATTGTCTTGATATTTTTTATAATGATACAAACTCTGCATTTAACCTATATACTCAAGCCGGTAAACTTATAATTCTAATATCCATTGTTGCTAAAATCTTGAGTAACATCATGCAGCTTAGGTTTCGTGGTCTGAAAAGTTGCAGCTTGGCTTTGAGAATGATTTGAACGAAATCATTTGAAGAAGATCTACTCAAATATTTAAATATTCAAATATTCATGGTCCCAGGACCCAGTCTCTTGATATAATACCTTTACGCCCATAATTTTCCGTCAGAACTTTAAATTCATTATAATTATTAATTGCTGGATTAATTCATTACTAGTTCAGTAGCCTCGGTAAACCAATAATAATAATAATAATAATAATAATAATAATAATAATAATAATAATAATAATAATAATACAGGCATTTAGTTGGTCAGGCTAATATCTTCTTTGCCTTTATTGAAAATCAAAGACTTCCTCTTAATTAAGAGTTGGTCAGTTAAACAAATACTTTTTCAACAAATATGAAGCAATTTAATTTCAACGATTGCCTCATAGCATCTCTCTCTCTCTCTCTCTCTCTCTCTCTCTCTCTCTCTCTCTCTCTCTCTCTCTCTCTCTAAAACCACACTCCCAACGGGGATAGAATCGATATAGAGGCAAATCTCTTTTTTTTCTCTCTCTCTTTCTCTGACATTTAGCAAACTAAACACATCCTCTTGAAAGGTAAACATTCATTAAAGATAGTGGACCGGTTACTGTCTGGGTTGAAAGACTATCATTAGTTAATATTCTGCAACGCAAAATGAAAGTTTTTTCATTAATGGTTTTTTTCTGGTGCACCGATTACTTTGTATAATAACTATTAAAAAAATAAAGAATTTAAATGTTGCTTAAAGCACAAATATCCACATGCAAGCAAGTACAGATATTTTGCTTCCCCTGTAAGTTGTGTTTACGGAAAAAATATACTCCAAAAAATGGTGGGCATTATTGAACACTGTATTTTATTTGATTACTAATATGCTCCTCGTGTGGAGGAACAATATTATTATCAGCTATTGCATACACCATTGAAAGAAGGCCCATGAGCAGTCTATCAAACCCAGCATGGCACATTCTGCCTCGTGATTCTGTCCTGCTAGAGAGTTTCAGGTTTTTTTTCTTTGATACTAATGGTCTTTCGTTTCGAAACTCTCTAATCCCTCTATGTAACATTTCCTGGATCTCAGTCACTTCTCTTTCCCTAAAACATTATCTGATTATACACCTTCTTTTCTAAATATATCGTCTGCTATGTTTTCTTTCCCTAAAATATTCTCTAATTATGCACTTTCTTTTCTAAATTTATCGTCTGCTATTTTCTAAGAGACCGGACTTTCTTTTTTTTTTTTTTTCGTTCATCTCTAGGTTTATAATTCCCTCAACACGTCTTATTCCACATATATTGCACAAACAGTTAATTTTATCTGCTTAAACGTTTTCACCTCATTGGAATTGTGCATTAATACTTTACCTTCCAAAAGAAATTTCGACTCAAAACTGCGTTGAAATTCAAATCCAAACTTTTGCTCTAATAGCTGAAAGGCCACCGTAGAACAAACAGTTGGAATTTTCATTCTGTTCTCCCAGATACTCAGAGACTAACGGGAACCAAATCCTACATAGGTTTAAAAAGAAGTTTAGAATCTTTCCTAGATAGTGATGACCACAAGGGTTTTAACCCGGTATGCATCCACCTTTGCGGCGTGTGTAGTACAAGCCTGTTGGGGATGACCGTAAAAAAATAAACAAAAGACTGTAAATATCACAAAATAATGACCCCCAAGAAATATTAATCTTAGATAACGACCCCCGAACTTTGCTGGGGTCACTACCTAGGAAAGATCGGAAATTTATAAACAAAAGGTTACCTATTCCGTAACCCTTCGTGTGTCAGAGCCATAGCTGGTCGTTGTTTGAAGCATAAAAACGAGGTAAAAAAAAAAAAAGGCTTACGTTACTGAACCTGACTTGTCCCAGTGAAGAGGACATTGAAAGAGATGACATTTTCTTATTCACTAAATCCATCTGTGAGTAAACTGTATATCATATTGTATTATATAAAAGAAAACTCTGCAGCTATGTAAAAAAAAATAATTCATACTTTCCCCTGACACTGTCACAAGACTTTTTTGTCAAAGGATGATATCATTAACGAAGAGATAAGTAGTTTAATGTGACCTCGTTTTCCCAAACCTGAAATATAAAAGAACCTTCACTTTGTAGTGAGTTTTGTAACAGCCCCGTCACCCACTTCTACAATCCCCGCCCCGGCCCCCGCCCCAGCCCAAGAAACACAACAGTTTTTTTTGTAAAAGTCGAGAGGGTGATTATATAATAATTCATGGCCTCGTTACAGAATAATTACGCAGTCACAGAAACGCTAAAAAAATGAAGTGTAAACGTTTTTCTGAAGTGGGATTTTCACCGTGAAAAGAACTAAATTCTGAATATATTTTACCATTAAATTAATAAAAAAAAATAAAACTATGAAATGCCTTTTGATTACAGAGTCTTTGACACTCGAAAAGTCTAATTAAGCTAAATGGAAGACAAAATCAAAGCCTCATTTACACTTGTAACTATGTGGAAGAACCTTCTCATATAGAATAATATTACACTTACAAAATTGCGTTGATTTAATTTACAATAAAACCACACGAAAGAAGACTAGTAAAATAGAGCCCATAGATTATATAGATTTCATAAATATGAAAAAAATGGACAAAACCTTCTTCACACTGCCTTCCTCTTTACCTGTAATATATTACTGTAATCAGTGTAATCTGTATTGCCTTAATATAACATTATTCTCTACGGTGAAACCAAATCATTGCTTACGAAAGGCTCTCATAACACGCGTGTTAGGATACACCATTAATCTTGATAACTGACTTCCATAGTCTATTCCACACACACAAACACACACACACACACACACACACACACACAGAGAGAGAGAGAGAGAGAGAGAGAGAGAGAGAGAGAGATCGCCACTCTCATCATCAACTTCGTTGTTACGCGTACAGTTGAATACCTCAAGTCGCATATCCAGAGAGAGAGAGAGAGAGAGAGAGAGAGAGAGAATCTTGCCTCAGCTAAGTCAATACATCTAATGAAGTTCTGCTTCCAATCTCTATTAAGTCAATTGGCTAATTACTTCTTGTTTAAGCAGTGTGACGAGTAATGACGTTTTGTATATGCTTGAGGGTTCATTTTGCTCAGTAGTTCAATAGCCATTTGGAGATTTATCCCAACAATATTAAATTGTGGGATCCTTTCTGGATAGTGACTCCCAAGGGTTTTAACCCGGTCTGTATCCACCTTTGCGGCGTGTTTAGTACAAGCCCTTTGAGGATGACCGTAAAAATATATACAAAAGACTGTAAATATCATAAAGATAATGACCCCAAGGAATAATAGTCATAGAAAACGACCCCCGAAAACCCTTGGAAGTCACTATCTAGGAAAGATCCATATTGTGTTTCCACGTGTCTTAAGTAACTAATAGTTCTATCAATGAAAGTGGGACTTTAATACATGATGTAAATAAAATCGTAAGTCGGTATGTCATCAATTCAGGGCAAATTATTTCTAATACAATTATGAAAAAGGAAAATTTCTAACTGTATTAAGTCGTAATCCCACCTGTCTTTAGTAACTAATAATTCTATCAATGAAGGTGAAATATAATAACATAAGTTGCAATGTCACAAATTCTAAGCAAATTATCTCTAATATTACTGTAACAAAGATAAAAATATGCAACCAGCTTCATACATTGTCTGCTGGTTTGAGTGAATCCTGGATATTCCATTATATCTCAACCATAACACCAGGAAAAACTTGCAACATTAATGACTTTATTCTAAATGCCATCATTTACAACAGTTGTTGGCAATGAAACCTCATTCCACAGCTGAAAGGGGTTATATTTTCTAAATATTTCTCCACGCGGAGTTCCCATACTAAAATTTGAGCGCCACTTTTTTTGTAATACGTTTTGGAATGGGGGACGCATTTCTCTGTTGTTCTTTGAATGCTGATTTTAGAAAATTCCATAGCACAGCATGATTCTGTTTTCAAACAGAAAGGGGTGTCCGTGCAAGTGGCAGAATCATTTCAAAGTAAAATATTGTCACTTTACTAAAGTCTAAATAATAGCTTGTCGTTTTAAGTTCAAAACAAAGTAAGGAGCTTCGAAAGTATCCCTATTACGAAGAGTTCCAAAGCAATTTTTCTTGCAATATCTCATATAACCTCCGATGGAAAGCGTTTTATAGGTAAGATATAAATTTGAAACGAGTTACTTCAAGTATATAGGTTCAATAATTTTCAAAACCGTATTTTACTCTTTTGGTACGGTTTTTATTTTGTTTTGGAGCGGGCGGGGGTTGGGGGAGAGTCATATGCCAATACTGCTCCCGTCGTCTCTTGAAATTGATATAATATATATATATATATATATATATATATATATATATATATATATATATATATATATATATATATATATATATATATATATATATATATATATATATATATATATATATATATATATATATATATATATATATATATATATATAGATAGATATATGTGCGTGTGTGTGTATTATATGAATATACACTGTCGAATATTCAACATACTATCAAATATACAGCTCTTCAGGGTACAGTGCATACTGAATGCAGCTGATGGACGTGAAAAAACTAATAAAACTGAATGTATGAATACAAATGAAAAAAGTCAATAGAGAGAGAGAGAGAGAGAGAGAGAGAGAGAGAGAGAGAGAGAGAGAGAGAGAGAGAGAGAGACTCTTCTGCGAAGCACAGCAAGAGATTAAAAATGGAGGCCAGAGTACATAAAAAGGGGCTAATGGGAAAAGTGTGAGGAAAAATTGCTTCAAGTTGATGAAAGTTTCGAGCGAAAACTTTTGTACGAGAGAAAGAAAATGTCTCTTTCAAAAATTTGTTTCGAAAGGAAATAGAAAATAGAAAGAATAGAGTTGAGAATTAAAAAAAAAAGAGTTGAAAATAGTTTATGAAGTTATTAGAAAACTGGAAGAGGTGTTTAAGTTGATGTGACAATTTTAGTCTGTAAATATGTAAAGATAGAGAGAAAGAAAATGAGTCTTTAACAAATTTCTTTCGAAAGGAAATATGAAATATAAAGAATAGAGTTGTGAATAAAAAAAAAAAAAACAGTGATTTGAATATAATTTATGAAGGTATTAGATAACTGGAAGAAGTTTTTGAGTTGTAATGACAGATTTAGCGTAAATGTGCATAGGTAAAAAATGTGCAAATTTTGAAAATTCATTTTGCTAAAGTGTGAACAAAGTAGGATGGCCTGGTATTTCCTCAATTGTAGCTATAATACTTTCAAGACAAATATTCAGCACCTTCATTTCCTATTATCATCATTTCATTAATTAATAATTCTTGTACTTACAAAGTCTAACTGAGTTTGCCGTAATTAAGCCACTAAATAGTTCCTAATATTAAAAATGCCAAAATTTTTCACTCTTTACATCAAGGATTCCAGGTTTCCTAATCCTTTCCCATAAAACATCTTTCCTGAGATTCTATTCTGGGAAAACTGAAGGATTCTTAAACGAACCATTAATATAACTAATTTCCTTGCCTATTAGGAATCTATTATATCATGCAATACTTGTATAATTATCAAAGATTTCAGGTTTCCTAATCCTTTCCCATAAAACATCTTTCCTGAGATTCTATTCTGGGAAAACTGAAGGATTCTTAAACGAACCATTAATATAACTAGTTTCCTTGCCTATTAGGAATCTGTTATGTCAGGCAATACTTGTATAATTATCTCCAAGGAATATGTTCCCGTGATAATCTTTATATTCATGTATTCCTCTTAAATATGTTCGTCTCCATAACAGCTTCTTTTGAATGAGAAAACAAGTTCTCAGCAACTGGAAGTGAGATTCTCAGAAATGCCTCCTATAAAATTTACTGCTAATTAAGCTGCTCATTTTTAATCTCAGATAATCTTTAGCTAATCTGCATCGGTGTCAGTGGTGTATTTAATCATTTTAGCAGGAATGAAATTATTATATCTTAGCAAAAGCGCTTTTTTGCGGCTATCAGCGTTTGTCTATTTTAATCTGATGTTTTATATCATCTTTACTTCGTAATTTTCCAATGATTCATTGAGAAAATTGGTATAAATTAAAGGTAAAGTATATAATTTTGCAATTATATTATCTCAATTATGCGTTTGTCTACTCTTCGGCTTCAGTATAATTTACCTGGAATAGTTCGTGATATTTTATATGTACCATCAGCCATTCTATTACTATTACTAAAACAACCTTGGAACAATTCTCAATCACGAATCCTAGCAACAAAACGGCTCTGGAACAGTTACTAATCTTTACAACATAATAAGAAAATGTCTCTGACACAGTTATTATTGATGACTTTGTTATCAAGAGAACGGTGCAGTTAATAATCACGGCTACTAGCAAGAAAATAGCTCTAAAATGACTCTAGAACAATTACTAATCATAACAACATATTTAGAAAATGACTCTGGTAAAATTGCTAATCGCGATTTATACCAAGAAAATGACTGATACAATTCCAAATCACAAATGATACAAAGAAAAGGGCTCTGGTGCAATTCCCAATCACGAATTATGCCAAGAAAACGGCTCTGGGACAATTACTAATCATGACAACATATTAAGAAAATGTCTCTGATACAGTTACTAATATGACTCTCATATTAAGAAAACGGCTCCGGAACAATTACTACTCATGACTCATAGCAAGAAAAAGTCTGCTATAACTATTGATCATGACTCATAAAAAAGAAAATGGCCCCGGTACAATTACTAATAATGACTCAGAAAGTAAGAAAATATCTGAACTATTACTAATCACAATTTACACCAAGAACAGGCTCTAAAAATCTCCAGTCGCGACTCACAGCGGCAAAAGGACTCTGGAACAGGATATCAATCCCGGTAATGAGCAGATGACACATTTCATGAGTCCAAGTGTGTATGTGTGTGTGTGTGTGTGTGTTGGGGGTGGGGGTGGGGGTGGGGGTGGGGGTGGGGGGTGTTGTGCGGGTGTTCTGGTGCCTTAAGCCAACTTCGAACTGGCAAAGTTTGGAAATGAAGACCCAAACTGCCTGTCAACGGGATCCCTCAAGTCTCTCGGGAATCGATTGGAAGGGTTTCTCAGTGTCTGTCCTGTCTCGGTCCTCTCTTGCATAATGGGAAGGAGTTAGACTTTGAGTTTGAAGTTATAATTTAATGTATGTAGATTTATATCCATGAGGGATTTTCTTTTTGTAATGGCTTTCCAAATTATGATAAATGAGTTTATTCATATATGTACTTCAGTTAAATGATTTGCTGGACGCTGTTTCAAAAATATGCAAAAGGAAGATATTATTTTCGGGTCGCCAATAACCGTCGGTTGAATATTCCTTGATTATGATTTTTTACATTAACAGATATCTGTAGGGAGACTTAGTATAACAATGAGTTCTAAATGTTTAACAAAAGTGTTAAAGTTACTTTTTTGTTTTGTTTTATAAATTACCAAAAAGTTGAAGGATTCCTTATTAAGAAGTGGTACTACATAGATAATAAAATTCCATATGATATGTCGACAATATTCATACTTATTCTGCACTGTTATTTTTATACAAATGATTTGTTTTCATGAATAAGGGCAAATATGATTCTTAATAAAAAAGAGAGAGTAAAAACGGACTCCTTCAGTACTGCCTGACCTATCCATTCGTTTAAAAAAAAACAATACCCCCTTTAGTCGATTTAGAATTTGCCATTTTCCAAAATTCTATGAAAAGCAACAGAATCCTTCCTATAAAAGTAAAGTTAACAACACGAATAATTTATTAAACACACTACTATACACCCTTTTGTTGATTTAAAATCACCCCTTTTCCAAATTCTATAAAAACAAGTAAAAAATGAGCCTAAGTTTCTTCGGCGCAATCGAGTTTTCTGTACAGCCGCTACAGCGTATAATCAAGGCCACCGAAAATAGATCTATCTTTTAATGGTCTCGATATGTCTTTGTGTGAGCCGCGACCATGAAACTTTCAGCCACAGCCCCGGTGGTGGCCTATCGTATATAGTTGCCAAGCTTTGATTATGGCTAACGTTGACCTTAAATAAAATAAAACTACTGAGGCTGAGGGCTGCAATTTGGTATGTTTGATGATAGGAGGGTGGATATCAGCATGCAATTTGCAGCCCTCTAGCCTCAGTAGTTTTTAAGATCTGAGGGCGGGCAGAAAAAGTGCGGACAGAAAAAGTGCAGACAGAATAAAGTGCGGACGGACAGACAACGCCGGCACAATAGTTTTCTTTTACAGAAAACTAAAACCAACCAGAAACATCCCATCCAACAAAGTTAAAACCAGGAACAAGCTATCAAACACACTACTGACGAAACAATTCCACAGTTACGTAAGGGTACACATATTTGCAAACAAATCTCTACATAGAGCTTTCGGGAATCTGTTCGATTCCCCCTTTCAACTGATTGCAAAGGGGAATCGATCAGATTCCCGAAAGCTCTCTGTAGAGATTTAGTTGCAGATAAACCACACCATTACTACGACTACTATAGAATAAATGATCACGTCTCGACTGCATAATACTGATGGAGAGGAGACTTATCCCCTGATCACCCCCGGGGTCTATGATTAATGGGTCCTGAGTTTTACATCCATCATTTTTCTTCCAGGGATCCGGTCTCACTCGGACCTATAAACTCCATTTACGGAACAATATTCCCCTAGGGGGAATTCGATTCCCCCTGGGGTTGAATCGGGTGTGCTTTGGTGGTGGGATT